>NC_088328.1:842500-882500 GCF_036884655.1 Musa acuminata AAA Group
CAAATTCAAGGTGAATTTACCTCTCTTCTAGGATAAAAACCACTTGAATATTATTATTGAAGCTTCTTTGAGATCTTAAGGCATCAAAAACCTTTCTGAAAACCTACTATTTTCTTTTGGGTCCTTCTTTAAAAATAGTGTAACTCATATTCCATCTTTTTAAAATACTCTTAAATTTTCAGAAAACCTTACAAATAACTTACAACAGCCTAAATGATCATTTTTCATTTTTCGAGCCATTAGAATAAATATGTTTATTTATTTCAACTCTTTAAAATATGAAAGTTGTTTTTTTAATTTTATCCTATTCAAGATGAATTTACTATAACCTTGGCCCAAAAATCACTTGAATATAATTATATAATTTTTTTGAGGTTTTAAAGACACCACAATGTTTTTCAAGACTTAATTTACATTGTTGAGGTTGCACTATTTATAGCCCTATTAAAAAATATTGTAATGCACATCCAATATGCTCCAAAAATACTTCAATTTTCAAGAAAAACTGGTAAATAACTTCCAAAGGCCAAAATGATTTTTTTTTTGAACAATTAACATATTTATTTTATTATATATTCAGTTATTTTAAAATTTTAAAATTAAGATTATTTTAATTTTACAAAATTTAATTGAATTTATCATAACTTTAGTCCAAAAACCAACTGAATATAATTATATATTTTTTAAGGTTTTAAAGAAAATAAACAAATTTTCAAAACCTGAGTTATAAGGTTTTTAAATGATGTTCCATTGATTTACACTATTAAAAAATAGTGTAAATAATATCTAATATATTTCAAAAAATTCTCAAAATTTCAAGCAAAGAATTAAATGATATATATTTTTTCTATGTTTGAGTCATTAAAATAGGTATTTTATATTTATTTTAGTCCTTCGAAATATAAAAGTATGTTGTTTAAATTTTACCCAATTTAAGATGAATTTACTATAACTTTGGTTCCAAAATCTCTTGAATATAATTATAGAAGGTTTTTTGAGATTTTAAAAACACTAAAAATAATTTTTAAAACCTGAGCTACACTGTTTTTTAGGATCTTTTACAATAAATAGTTTACCGCATTAAAAAAACAGTATAGTTTATTTCCAACCTATTATAAAAATATAAAATTTTAAGAAAACTTGTAAATAACTTTAGAAAACCGAAATGATCATTTTTCTTATTTGTATTTATTTTAAACCTTTAAAATATGAAATTAGGTCCTCTTTAAAAATTTCCAATTTAAGCAAAATTACACCCTATTTTAATTTTTATTTAATTTTATCAAAAATAATTAGATTAGTAACCAAAATTAACTACATAAATTTCATCATGAGTAAGTATCTAATGGTTAAATATACAGTATTCCAAGTCGACAAACACAATTGAACTCCAAAAAAATGTTTATGAATAGACTATTTATATTGCAAATAAGTTCATCAAGTTACATTACAAGTATTATAGGTCGAAATGAATCAAAATCGTCAAATCACATGTATTCAGATGATACAATTTGATCAATTTACAATCTAAACCAAGACAAAATTAAAATTTTGAATTTAATCATATAAGTCCATATAAGATCAAATCAATTAAATCAATATCAAGTAAAAAATAAATTATTTTTACTCTGATTAATCAACAATAACAAAATAGAAAATAAATGGAGATGAGAGGAGAAAAAGACAGATTTTAAACAACATTCATATCTCTCTACAATGTTCTCTCTCTGCTCTACATTCAAGCACTGCAACTTTATGAGGATACACAGCCTTGATACCTAAAACTCCTAGTAAAGCCTTAATACCTTTTTGTTGTATTCAAGATTAGGGCTAAGTTATGAACTCAATATAAATTATTCTTCATCATTTTACATTAATTTTATTTAAGTTAAAAACTTTTATCTTATCTGATGTCTTTTTAAGGCCCATCATCATTAGTAACCTTCATCATATTAGGTCGATCAAACAAACACATTGTTTTCAGCGTCTGTCATTCTTTATGGAGTTGTCAAAATAGCTCAATTTTCACGTATTTAGGCAATTAATTACTCTATAAATCATCTTATAAACAAATTTCACTCGGAAGTTATTTTGTTGTGCAATAAAATAAACACCGATGGCATCCTCAAACTTCCCCACTATGATGGAGTCTACCTATCTATCGGTCCGTAGGTTTATCAATAAAATGAATTGATTTTTAAATAGAAATGCCCAAGTAATAGCATATTTTGTCGGTTTATGAACTTAGTTGTCAAACATGTTTTATCTATCTTTTCGCAAGTAATAAACCAAGTCTAAGTATGTTGCTCTCTAGTGATAGCATTGGAAGTTTATCAATAAAAATAGGCAAATTATATTGTCCACTCATAAAAAAAAATTATTTTTTTTGCATTTATCTTACTAAATCTTAGTTCAACAGATATAATATGTCCCTGAAAAATCTAAAATTTTGCATATAGTTTGTTGAATGAGGAGTTGAGAAGAAAGAATTCAGCAACATCTCATAATGATTCACATGCACTTATCTCAGAAAACAAAGAAAGGTCAAAGTCCAAGGATAGAAGCAATTTATGTATAGGTAGAGGCAAGTCAAAATCAAGAAAAGATATTGTTTGTTATAATTATGTTGAGAAAGGACATTATAAGAACAAATGCAAGCAACCTAAGAAGAGCAAGAAAAAGGAAAAAGAAGTGGAGTTTACATAGTTAAAAGATAATACTACAACTATAGTACAAGGTGGTGATTATTTGATTTTGTCTCCTTATGATGATTTTTTTTTATGTGTCAGGATTTTGTGTGAGTGATTGACACAAGTGCTTCTTATCATGCTACACCATACAAGGAGTTTTTTGCTAACTATAAGTCCGAAAATTTTGATATTGTCAAGATGGGCAACTATGACACGACAGACATCATTGGCATGGGTGATATCCACATAAAGACTAACCTTGGCTACAAGTTTGTGCTTAAGGATATGAGACATATGATTGACTTGAGGCTGAATTTAATTTCAGTTGGAAGACTAGATGATGAAGACTATGATAGTAGATTTCATAGAGGGCAATGAAAGCTTAGTAAGGATTCTTTTATTATGGCTAATGGAAAGAAACGTCACACCTTATACAGGTTGCAGATCAAAGCTTATAGTGAGTAATTAAATGCTATAGAGAAAGACTTTAGCATAGAGTTGTGGCATATGCGATTGATACACATGAGCAAGAAGGTGCTATAAGCTCTTTCGAAGAGAAAGGTATTGCCAGTTCTTAGAGGTACACATCTGAACCCTTATATTGATTGTTTAGCTGGTAAACAATATATAGTTTCATTTACTAGTCCTGCTTTGTCTAGAAAAATGCATGTCGTAGATCGTGTTTATACAGATGTATGTGATCTTTTCAGGACAAAAACTCCTAGTGGATCTATTAATGTATTACACTTTATTTTGTCACTTTTATAGATGATTTTTTCAGGAAAGTTTGAGCCTATATTATGAACTAAAGATCGGGTTATTAATGTCTTCAAAAAGTTTCATACTAGAGTTGAAAGGGAGACAAAAAGGTAATTGAAATTCATAAGATCAAATAATGGTGGTGAGTACACAAGATTATTTAATAATTATTTCAGGTCACATATAGTTGAAACAGGTCACATGAGTTTTATACGCAAACATCAGCATATAGTTGAAACAGGTCTCACACTTCTACATCAAGCCTCCATGCCAGCAACCTTTTGGTCTATAGCCTTTTAAACTGTTGTCTACCTTATTAATCGTATACTCACTCCAGTCCTCCATTACTACACCATTTGAAAAACTATTTTTCAAATCTCCAAATCTTCAAAAACTTAAAGTATTTGGTTGTTTATGTTTTTCATGGCTACGTCCCTATACCTCACACAAGATGACACCAAGATCTAAATCTTGCATTTTCATACGATACTCTTTTAAACATAATGTCTTTTGATGCTATGAACCTAAAACTCAAAAAGTCTTTACATCACGTTATGTTATTTTTATAGAGTCTACCTTTCCGTTTTAAAACTATGAGTCTCCTGTTGAATCTCGGATTTTGATGATGAAATCAATTGATGGGTTAATTGATCTAATCCATATTATTAAGTTAAGTGTGCAGGATTAACTACGATAACCAGAAAACACAAAGCAAGAATACCGGAGTCAAGATCGATGGACGTTTAAGAGCCCGAAGAATCGTCGGAGATGCTGCCGAAACCAACCGAGAAGAAATCGGGAACCTATCGGAATTTTCGGAAGTTCGCCGAAGAGATCGTCGGAGGTTCACGGAGATCACCGAGAAGGCTCGGCTACTCGTTAAAGTCATCACAAGATCGGGAGCTTGATGGGTGTCCGTCGGAAGAAGCTCGTCGGAAAGCTCACCGAAACAAGACTCGACGTTCGCGGTTGAAAGCTTGCTTAGGATGTGTTTTTGTTATGTAGTTCACTTGTAATTAGGATTAGGATTAAGAGATAATCCTATATCCTGGTTAGGGGCCAACTGGGCCCAAAGTCAGATATGGTTTGGGCTTAAATTAAGCCAAACCAGTGAAATCGGAGTGCCAGGCGGTGGCACCGCCCAGCACCCGAGAGCTGGGCGGTGACACCTCCTTGGTTGGGCGGTTGCACCGTCCAGCACCCGAGCGCTGGGCGGTGGCACCTCCAGCACCGGGAACCCTAAGAGAATTCAAATTTTGGAGCCCAAAATTTGAATCCTCTTGAGGCCTATAAATACCCCTCAAATCTCAGCTGAGGTTACAACTTTTGAGAAGCATTTTGATTGAGAGAAAAGTCTTAGAAAGTCTTAGCAAGTCTTGTTTTCAATTTGCTAGAGAGTTCTCCTCCTCCTTTCTTATTGAAAATTTGTAAGAGGTTGAGCTGCTTGTAAAAGGTTGTAAGAGGGGTGTTTACCCTTCCATTTCAAGAGATTTGCTAGTGGAAGGTGGGAGCCTCATCGAAGAGGGGCATCGCAAGTGGAGTAGGTCATTTGATCGAACCACTCTAAAAATCGGCGTAATCTCTGGTTTGCATTTTATTATTGTCATTTACATTACTGCAAATCTTCTTACTGCTTTAGTTCCTTATTACCCTTGCTGTGCAACTTTAAGAATACGCTTTCAAGTTAAACTTTTCAAGTTTCGTTCTTATCGTACGAAAGATTTTGTTAAAATCGAAGTTTTAATCCGCTGCACTAATTCACCCCCCCCCCCTCTTAGTGCCGCTCCGATCCTAACAAGTGGTATCAGAGCGAGGTTATCTCTCATATTTGGTTTAATACCCAAGAGAGATGGCTTACTCCGGCATGCAAGAGGGCCACTCTATTGCACGACCACCTTTGTTTAATGGGTCGGATTACACATATTGGAAGACTCGCATGAGGATCTTCCTCATTTCTATGGACTTTGAGCTTTGGTCTATTGTTGAGAATGGATTTCAAAAATCTTCTCTTCCGATGAGCGAATGGAATGAATCGGAGAAGAAGGTTTTTGCTTTAAATGCAAAGGCTATGAATGCCTTGTTTTGTGCATTAGACAAAAACGAATTTAATCGTGTTTCAATGTGTGATTCAGCTTTTGATATTTGGAGAACTCTTGAGGTCACTCATGAAGGCACTAGCCGAGTGAAGGAGTCCAAAATCAACATCCTTGTGCACTCTTACAAACTTTTCCGAATGAAACCAAGTGAATCCATCGGAGACATGTACACCCGGTTTACGGATGTCATCAATGGACTCAAAGCTCTTGGTAAAGATTTTACTAACTTTGAACTAGTAACTAAAATCTTAAGATCCCTCCCTAAAAGTTGGGATCCAAAAGTTACGGTCATTCAAGAGGCCAAAGACCTTAAAGCATTCCCTCTTGAAGAACTCATTGGGTCTCTAATGACCTACGAAATGACATGTCAAGCTCATGACGAGCTCGAGAACCCCCTTCCAAAGAACAGGAAGGATATGACACTCAAATCACAAGAAGACCACTTGAAAGGAACATCAAGTGATGAGGACAGTGACAATGACATTGCACTTTTGACTCAAAAATTTAAAAAATATTTAAGAAAGAACAAACTTAAAAATAATATAAAAAATAAATTTGAACAAAAGAAGGACCAAGTGATTTGCTATGAATGCAAAAAACCGGGACACTACAAGAACGATTGTCCTCAAGCCAAAAAGAGGACATCAAAGAAGAAGGCGCTCAAGGCAACATGGGATGATTCAAGCGCGTCCGAAGAAGAGGAGTCCAACACCGAGCAAGTTGCTCATTACGCGCTAATGGCTTTAGAAGAAGAGGTATGTGATTTATTTAATGAAGATTTATCTTTTGAAGAACTCTCTATCGCTTTTCATGAATTATTTGATGAATGTAGAACTGTTAGCAAGAAGTTAAGTATCTTAAAGAAAGAGCATGCTTTGCTACAAGATAAGTTTGATAGTCTTCAAACTCCTCCATGCTCTAAGTGTGAGCATTTAGAAGCAATAAAAAATAAAAATTTGCTTCTTAAGGAAACCTTAAACAAGTTTAAGGTTGGTAGCAAAGGATTAGATATGATCCTTGCACACAAGGGTCACATCGCAAATAGAAATGGAATTGGATTTGTAAAAGGATTACATCAAAATCCTACCACTTTCATAAAAGGACCTACATTACATGTTTCCTCATATATGAAATGCAACTTCTGTTGCAAATCCGGACATATTGCCTACAAATGTCCATTTAGGAAAATTAGTTCACAAAAATTAATATGGGTTCCTAAAGGAACTATAAAGGATTCAAAAATAAATAACAAGGTTAGTGGATCAATTTTTGAGGCACCCAAAATCAAATGGGTACCTAAAAATCATCCTCTTTTGTAGACAAACCCACAAGCTAGGAGCAAGAGATGGTATCTCGATAGTGGATGCTCAAGACATATGACTGGAGATCCATCTCATTTCTCTATGCTCACTAGCAAAGAAGAAGGGTACGTCACCTTCGGAGACAACAACAAAGGCAAAATCATTGGCAAGGGAACTATTGGTAACAAATTTAGTTTTTCCATTGATGATGTTTTACTAGTTGATGGATTAAAACATAATCTCTTGAGTATTAGTCAACTATGCGATAAAGGTTATATCGTTAGATTTGAATCAAATATGTGCATTATTGAAAAACCAAATCATAACATGACTATGATTGCTTTAAAACAAAATAATGTCTATACCATCAATCTTGATGAACTAAGTAATGAAATGTGTTTCTCCGCCGTAAATGATGATGCTTGGCTTTGGCATAGGAGATTAGGTCATGCAAGCATGAAAACAATATCGAAAATCTCATCTCAAGAATTAGTACGAGGGATTCCGAATATGAAGTTTATTAAGGATAAGGTATGCGATGCATGTCAACTAGGCAAACAAATAAAAACAAGCTTCAAACCAAAAAATCAAATTAGCACCACTAGACCATTACAATTGATCCATTTGGACTTATTTAGACCAATTGATACAACAAGTCTAGGTGGAAGCAAATATGCTTTCGTGATTGTGGATGACTACTCTAGATACACTTGGACCTATTTCTTAGCTCACAAAAGTGATTGCTTCAAGTGTTTCTCTAAGTTTTGTAAACTCACTCAAAACGAAAAAGGCTTCATGATTTCATCAATTCGGAGTGATCACGGTGGTGAATTCCAAAATCGTGACTTTCAAAATTTTTGCGAAGTTAATGGGTACAATCATAACTTCTCAACTCCAAGAAATCCTCAACAAAATGGAGTAGTTGAAAGGAAAAATAGAAACCTACAAGAAATGGCAAGAACTATGTTAAATGAACATAGTTTACCCAAACATTTTTGGGCCGAAGCCGTAAATACGGCTTGTTACATCATGAATAGGGTCCTAATAAGACCATCTCTATCAAAAACTCCCTATGAATTATGGAATAACAAAAAACCAAATATTTCTTATTTTAAAGTTTTTGGTTGTAAATGCTTCATTTTAAATGAAAAGGATGCCCTAGATAAATTTGATGCTAAATCCGATGAAGGTATTTTTCTTAGTTACTCCTCCGTTTCTAAGGCCTTTCGTGTCTTTAACAAAAGGACCTTAGTAATAGAAGAGTCTATTCATGTAGTTTTTAATGAAATTTCTGATTTAAAGAAAAATGATTTTGATGATGATCTTGGTTTTGATAATTTGAATTTAAACGAACCCCCTCCTCAAAATAGCCATTTGAATGCATCTTCGTCCGAAATTTCTTTACCCAAAGAATGGAAGTATGTAGATGCTCATCCAAAGGAGCTAATTATAGGAGATACAACAAAAGGGGTTCAAACTCGTTCTTCTTTCAAGAATTTTTGTGCTTACGCTGCTTTCCTTTCTCAAATTGAACCTAAATGCATTGACGAAGCCTTAAAAGATGATTTTTGGGTCATTGCAATGCAAGAAGAATTGAACCAATTTGAGAGGAATGAGGTATGGAAGCTTGTTCCTAGACCAAGTGACCACTTAGTCATAGGTACTAAGTGGGTCTTTAGAAACAAGCGAGACGAAAATGGTATCGTGGTTAGAAACAAGGCTAGATTAGTGGCCAAAGGTTTCAACCAAGAAGAAGGTATCGATTACGAAGAAACCTTCGCTCCCGTGGCTCGATTAGAAGCCATAAGGATGCTCCTTGCCTATACTAGTAGTAATAATTTTAAACTATTTCAAATGGATGTTAAAAGTGCTTTCTTGAATGGTTTTATTTCCGAAGAAGTATATGTCGAACAACCTCCCGGATTTGAAAATTCTCTTCTTCCTAATCATGTATTCAAATTGACTAAGGCCCTCTATGGCTTGAAACAAGCTCCTAGAGCTTGGTATGAAAGGCTTAGTTCCTTTCTTATTTTAAATAATTTTACTAAAGGCAAGGTTGATACTACATTGTTTATTAAATATTTTGAAAATAATTTTCTTATTGTGTAAATTTATGTTGACGATATTATTTTTGGCTCTTCGGATGAATCACTATGTGAATCATTTGCCAAATGTATGAGTCTTGAATTTGAAATGAGTTTAATGGGTGAATTAACTTTCTTTTTGGGATTACAAGTCAAACAACTTAGTGATGGTATATTTCTTAACCAATCTAAATATACATTAGAATTGTTAAAACGATTTAACATGGATAATTCAAAAGCAATAAACACCCCTATGAGTACTGCGACTAAGTTAGATATGGATGAAAATGGTGAAAGTTTCGATCAAAAAACATATAGGGGAATGATAGGTAGTCTACTCTACCTCACTGCGACTAGACCGGATATTATGTTTAGTGTAGGACTTTGCGCTAGGTTTCAATCTAATCCTAAATTATCTCATCTTAAGAGTGTTAAAAGAATATTTAGGTATCTTAAAGGAACTCCAAATTTAGGATTATGGTATCCAAAATCTGAAAAATTCGATCTAATAGCTTATGCAGATGCCGATTTTGGCGGATGCAGGATAGATAGAAAAAGTACATCCGGAACATGCCAATTTTTAGGACATGCACTTGTTTCTTGGACTTCCAAGAAACAAAATTCAGTTGCACTATCTACGGCGGAAGCCGAATACATTGCTGCAAATGCATGTTGTGCACAAGTCATTTGGATGAAAAATACATTAGAAGACTATGGAATTCACTTTAAAAACATTCCCATAAAATGTGATAATACTAGTGCCATATGTCTTACTAAAAATCCAATTCAGCACTCTAGAACTAAGCACATCGACGTTAGGCATCATTTCATGCGCGATCATGTCCTTAACAATGATGTTGTTCTAGAATTCATTGACACAAAGCATCAATTAGCAGATATATTTACAAAAGCTTTGAATGAAGACCAATTTGAATTCATTAGAAGGGAATTAGGTATGTTAAATTGTCCCTAAGAATAAACTTAGTTGAATGGATTTTCCATAAAGTTTTTCATTCTTTCTCCATTCCTCGGTGACTTGTTAAATTATCTTATCCTATCTTGAGTCAAACACCGCTTCCATCTGATCAAGATTAATGATTTTATGATATTTTGAATCTCGAAATTGATTTTGATGGCTTGATTATGAGTTTCAAGTTGATGAATTGAATTTGAATGGATTTGTATTCGAATTATGATCTTGACTTATTGGAGTTACTACTTAAAATTTTTTTTCTTATCCCAATCTCTTCTTTGTACATCTACAATTTTTGTTATTTATAAAAAGAAGAGATTTGATAATATGGATGAATGCTGAATTTTCCTTTAAGATGAACTCTGCGTAAATATTTTAGCATACTTAATTTTGAATGATAAAATCTTTGTATGATCAATGATAATATAGATGAGTGATGTATGATCAATGATAAAATCTTTGTATGATAAATTATGTGCTTCAAGTCTCATTCCCTTTTTGTTGATGACAAAGGGGGAGAAAAGTGATGACTTGTATCATTTTAATAGCATGACTTATATGAATTGCAAAAGCTTGTGTGATATGAATGTCTTATATGCCTTGCAAAATCCTTGAGAATATCACAATATTGATTGATCATATTGAAAGCATGCCTTACATCGATATCATGAAATTCATGTTGAAAATCTTTATCTCCTATCGTAGTAAAAATTATCCCATACCATTTGACTTATGATTTTCATCGAAGTTTCGCATTTACTATTGCTTAATGAGAATAACGATAAGCTCTACGGTTAAAACTTATCGGTTTATGCCTGAATTCAATGGATGAAATTCAAGTGTTTTCATCTTCTCATAATATGACATATAGATAGGGGGAGTTATGTTTAACTCCGTCATCAATTGATTGTCATCATCAAAAAGGGGGAGATTGTTGAATCTCGGATTTTGATGATGAAATCAATTGATGGGTTAATTGATCTAATCCATATTATTGAGTTAAGTGTGCAGGATTAATTACGATAACCAGAAAACACAAAGCAAGAATACTGGAGTCAAGATCGATGGACGTTTAAGAGTCCGAAGAATCGTCGGAGATGCTACCGGAACCAACCGAGAAGAAATCGGGAACCTATCGGAATTTTTGGAAGTTCGCCGAAGAGATCGTCGGAGGTTCACGGAGATCACCGAGAAGGCTCGGCTACTCGTTAAAGTCATCACAAGATCGGGAGCTTGATGGGTGTCCGTCGGAAGAAGCTCGTCGGAAAGCTCGCCGAAACAAGACTCGACGTTCGCGGTTGAAAGCTTGCTTAGGATGTGTTTTTGTTATGTAGTTCACTTGTAATTAGGATTAGGATTAAGAGATAATCCTATATCCTGGTTAGGGGCCAACTGGGCCCAAAGTCAGATATGGTTTGGGCTTAAATTAAGCCAAACCAGTGAAATCGGAGTGCCAGGCGGTGGCACCGCCTGGCTGGGCGGTGGCACCGCCCAGCACCCGAGAGCTGGGCGGTGACACCTCCTTGGCTGGGCGGTTGCACCGTCCAGCACCCGAGCGCTGGGCGGTGGCACCGCCTGGCTGGGCGGTGGCACCTCCAGCACCGGGAACCCTAAGAGAATTCAAATTTTGGAGCCCAAAATTTGAATCCTCTTGAGGCCTATAAATACCCCTCAAATCTCAGCTGAGGTTACAACTTTTGAGAAGCATTTTGATTGAGAGAAAAGTCTTAGAAAGTCTTAGCAAGTCTTGTTTTCAATTTGCTAGAGAGTTCTCCTCCTCCTTTCTTATTGAAAATTTGTAAGAGGTTGAGCTGCTTGTAAAAGGTTGTAAGAGGGGTGTTTACCCTTCCATTTCAAGAGATTTGCTAGTGGAAGGTGGGAGCCTCATCGAAGAGGGGCATCGCAAGTGGAGTAGGTCATTTGACCGAACCACTCTAAAAATCGGCGTAATCTCTGGTTTGCATTTTATTATTGTCATTTACATTACTGCAAATCTTCTTACTGCTTTAGTTCCTTATTACCCTTGCTGTGCAACTTTAAGAATACGCTTTCAAGTTAAACTTTTCAAGTTCTGTTCTTATCGTACGAAAGATTTTGTTAAAATCGAAGTTTTAATCCGCTGCACTAATTCACCCCCCCCCCCCCTCTTAGTGCCGCTCCGATCCTAACATCTCCTACCATGCAAGCTACTCCAATAAATATACATCACTGGAGTATACCATCGATCCCCTAAAATGAGCCTCTCACCACACCATCAAGTCCTTTTTCCTAAGGATCCACACTCTCTTGTCCTCCCGGTTCAACAGCTTCTCACTCCCTATATTGCTTCTCTTCTCCCTTCTTCACAAGCTTAACAAACAATGCCCTCAAAAACACAACCACCTTCTTTACCCTCTTTTGGACCTAGTGACACTGATATACCTTAGCCCACCCTAACCCATGTCAATACCTCTCCACCACCCATACCAATAACACAACCTACATCTCTTGGACATCCAATGACAACATGCTCAAAAAGTGATATCTTTAAATCATGTCAAGTTCTCGACCTACATGCTATTATAAAATCCTCCCCTGAGATTAATGAACTTGCCACAATTACTTAAGCCTAAAAATCTCCACACTGGCGTAAAACCATGTGTGAAGAATATGATGCCCTACTCCATAACTCTACATGGACCATTGTACCTTTTCATCCTACACAAAATATCATCGGGTGTAAATGAGTCTTTCGAATTAAGTAGAACCCAAATGAGTCTGTTGCTAAATATAAAGCACGTCTAGTAGCCAAAAGGGTTTAATCAATAATCTGGAGTTGACTTTACAGATACTTTCAATCCAGTTGTTAAGCCCATAACAATTTGGCTTATCGACTATCTCAAAAGTTTGGTACTTACGATAACTGGATATTAATAATGTCTTTCTATAGGGGACTCTAACTGAAGATGTTTTTATGCAGCAACCCCCTAGCTTCGTTCATCACCAGTATCCGAGATATGTCTACAAACTACAAAAAAATATTTATGGACTCCGTCAAGCTCCAAGAGCTTAGTATACTGAACTTGGATCGTTTTGACATTAGTTGGCTTCATCAACTCCAAGTTTGATACCTCATTATTCCTATGACAACAAAATGAAAACACAATATATCTTCTAGTGTATATGGATGATATTATTATCACAGGCAATGATCCCTTGGAGATTCAAGGATTTCTAAAACAATTGGCTAATCGATTCTCCCTCAAAGATCTAGGACCCTTGAGTTACTTTTTGAGAGTGGAAGTAATATTTACATCCTTAGGTCTCCTCATATCATAAAGAAAGTATATTCAAGACTTATTATTAAAGACAAATATGCAGGATGCAAAAGAGGTTGCAACTCCTCCCTCTACTAGTGAATCACTCAAATTATGTGATGGTAGCCTTACTACGGACTCAACTCAATACCGATAAGTACTTGCTCCTTACAGTACTTGGCTCTCACTCGTCCAGATATCTCATTTGCAGTCAATAAATTATCTCAATACATGCACCAGCCTTCTACTATGCATTAGTCTGCGGTTAAACGAATTTTGCGGTATCTTAAAGGGACTCTCAATCATGGCCTTTTTCTCCACAAGCACACCCCACTTCATCTCCATGCCTTTGCTGATGCTGATTAGGTGAGAAACTTTAACGATAGAACATCTACGTCAAGATATATTGTCTTTCTTGGATCTAATCCAATCAGTTGGAGTTCTAAGAAGCAAAAGACAATCACACGACCTACAACTGAAGCTGAATATCATACCATCGCTACTGTTGTTGCTGTACTCAATTGGGTTATAAATTGTTGGGAATCTTAGGGGTGACATCACATGCGCAGTGGAAGAACAAGAAAATAAAATCCCCGATTCCCAAAGAGATGTTCGTCGTCGTGCGAAGATTGGTGCGCAAAATTCGTAAAACTTAAAACTACATATAGAGTAGATTGTGTTACCTAGGGAGATAGTATATCCCTGTTCCCTTGCAGATCCTTAGAAGAGGGTGAAGGAGGTCAAGCGTCCCCCTCTCTAGCGATGATCCACACAGTAGGGCTGCGACGACGCTCCTCAAGACTCTAGGCCTGCTCTAAGGTGGAGAGGGGGAGGAGAATAGGAGAGGCAAGCAAAGGCTCTAGCTTATGAGGCTCTGAATCCCTCCTATTTATAGAGGTCCCCTGTCAAACCCTAATGGATCCTCCCCTAGTAGGTATTGGATCTGCATCCAATAAGACAAGGGCTCCGTCGGATATCTCATATCTGAACCTCTACTCATCGCAATGCCTACCATATGTGTGTGACCCTCTACGCCCAATATCGAGCTGGCCGTGAGTCATACCTGTCAGAACTCCTTCTAACTTAGTGAATTATTATCTTTATAATAATTCACTCGACTCATCGACTACGGACGTACTAGACCACTACGCCGTAATCCCCAGACGATACAGGGGAATCCAATCCATTGGACCTGTCTGTCCTCAGTTACCGCGTACTTATAGTCCCTCATCTATCTAATATCCCAGAGACCGTATATCGAGCATGGTGCTGTCAGACCCATACGATTTCTACTCGAGTCTCATTCTAATCGGATTCTCTTAGAGAACTCTTTCTCTCTCAACCCGAATGACCCTGGCCAGGGATTTGTCTGAGCAAGAACACATGGGATATTCCTCTCATGACGTTGAGAGTGGATGATCCTTTATCGACACTCAATAGCCCTCGTAAGGTCGACTACCACTCCCAATGACCAGCTGTACTAGATCTGGGACAACCAAACCTATAAGTTTGGTATCAAAGAGTGGAGCACTCATACAGGACATCCTTGGTGTCTCAAGTCTAAGGACCAGATACACCACTAGGACTACGGAATCACTTTCTGACAATAAGACATCATCAACCATCTAACATTCCGTAAGTGGATCAATCAGTGAACTCATTCTCCAATGAGCACATGTACTATGTCCCTAGTGTCCCTACACGAGCAGCTATGAGACCAGCTGCATCCATCATATGGACGGGTATACAGCACATCAGTCTGTCCATTTATCACGATGTCCCTCTCGAGTAACCTATGACCGGGATTATTTAGGATTTGTGTTTAAAGGTGAATCGATCTTATTATCGTGATCTCATCATGATCCGATTCCCATTGCACAAATTCAAGGATATCACAATATATATATATATATATATATATATATATATATATATATATATATATATATATATATATATATATATATATATATATATATATATATATATATATATATATATATATATATATATATATATATATATATATATATATATATATGCAATGATTATAAAGTGATATATGCCAAAATATAATAAGTAAAAAGATTCTGTATCAAGTCACACGTGCCATCACTCACGTGATTGGCTTGCTGGGCACCTATGACTAGCAATCTCCCACTTGACCTAAAGCCAATCACCTATATGTCTGATCCCCATCAGACTCCTGTAATACTCAAAGATAATCTGAGACAACGGCTTTGTCAGTGAATCTACAATGTTATCTTCGGATGGAACTCTTTCCACTACTATATCTCCTCGGGTTACGATCTCTCTGATAAGCTAGAACCTCCTTAGAACACTTCTGATGAGACCTGGGTTCCCTTCTTTGAGTAATCGCCCCATAGTTGTCGCAATATAAGGAAGTCAGCTTCTCGCTACCCGACACGACTCCCAAATCTGTGATGAAATTCTTCACCCAAACTCACTCCTTTGCTGTATCTGATGCAGCAATATACTCCGCCTCTATGGTCGAGTCAGCAGTAGTATCTTGCTTGGAACTCTTTCAGCATATTGCTCCTCTATTCAAGGTGTACACGTACCCTGAATTCGACTTGCTATCATCAATATCAGACTGAAAACTTGAGTCTGTGTAGCCTTCAACCTTAAGGCTACTACCTCCATATACTAGTAAAAGATCCTTAGTCCTTCTCAAGTACTTAAGGATACACTTTATTGCTTTCCAGTGCTCCAAGCTTGGATCTGCCTAATACCTGCTCGTGACACTCAGAGTATGCGCTATATCAGGCCTAGTACATAGCATGGCATATATGATAGACCCTATTGTTGAGGCATAAGGTATCATATCCATGTTTGCCCTTTCTTTTGGAGTCTTTGGGGACATACTCGTAGAAAGCGATATCCCATGTCTCATCGGTATAAGACCTCTCTTGAAATTTTTCATGCCAAACCTTTTGACAATGGTTTCTATGTACTTAGACTAGGACAAGCCAAGCATCCTCTTGGATCTATCTCTATAAATCTGAATCCCTAAGATATAGGATGCTTCCCCTAAGTCCTTCATGGAGAAGTGCCTAGATAACCAAGCCTTTACCGTGGATAGCATTACTACATCATTCCCAATGATCAGGATGTCATCCATATATAACACCAAAAAGGTGATAGCGCTCCCACTTACCTTCCTGTACACACAAGGCTCATCTTCGTTCTTAACGAAGTCATAAGATCTGATTGCCTCATCAAATCTTATGTTCCAAGTTCGGGAAGCTTGCTTTAGTCCATAAATGGATCTAAGCAACCTACACACCTTATATGGGCAGTTCTTGGATACGAATCCCTCAGGTTGTCTCATATACAACTCCTCCTCGAAGTTCCCATTGAGGAATGTGATTTTCACATCCATGTGCCAAATCTCATAATCATAGTGTGCTGCAATAGCCAATAGAATTCTGATGGATTTTAACATTGCTACGGGTGAGAAGGTTTTATCATAGTCAACACCTTGCCTTTTACGATACCCCTTAGCCACTAGCCTTATTTTATAGGTCTCTACCTTTCCATCTACTCCGATCTTGTTCTTAAAGATCCACTTAGAACCGATGGGTACAATACCTTCGGGCGCATCAACTAGGTTCCAAACCTTGTTGGAGTACATAGAATCCATCTCAGAATTCATGGCTTCTTGCCACTTCCCAGAGTCTATACTCATAATAGCCTCCTCGTAGGTCTGAGGATCAATATCCATAACATCCTTTCCTCTAATATGTCCCACATATCTCTCAGGAGGATGGGATACTCTGTCAGACCTACGTAAAGTTAAAACTTGTGTATTAGGTACCAGAACAGACTCGGGCTGTAGAATGGTGCTTGAGCTAGGTTCTCCAACCTCGCTCAACTCTATCATGCTCCCACTATCTCCGCCAAGTATGTGTTCCTTCTCAAGGAACACTGCTCTCTTAGCTATAAAGATCTTTTGGTTCTCGAGATGATAAAAATAAAACCCATAAGTTTCCTTGGGGTATCCTACAAATTTGTATCGCTCTGTCCTCAATTCTAACTTATCGGGGTTGTGTCTTCTAACGTGGGCAGAGCAGCCCCATATCTTAACAACCTTAAGATCAGGCTTCTTTCCATTCCATATCTCATATGGTGTAGACACTACTGACTTAGTTGGAACTCTGTTCAGAAGGTAATATGCGGTTTCTACGACATATCCCTAGAATGAGATGGATAGGTCAGCGAAACTCATCATGGACCATACTATGTCTAATAGCGTACGATTTCTCCTTTTAGAGACACCATTGAGTTGAGGTGTATAAGGAGGTGTCCATTGGGATAATATCCCATGGTCTTTGAGGAACTGAGTAAACTCTGTACTTAAGTACTGACTTCCTCGATCTGATCGAAGAGTTTTGATACTCTTTCTAGTATGGTTCTCCACCTCATTCTTATATTCTCTGAATTTCTCAAAGGCCTCGGACTTGTACTTCATTAAGTACACATATCCATACCTTGAGAAATCATCAGTAAAGGTAATGAAGTAGGAGTAACCACCAATGGCATGAGTTGACATGGGTCCACATACATCACTATGTATGAGTTCCAACAGCTCAGTGGCTCTCTCTCCAGTTCCACTAAATGGAGAGTTGGTCAGCTTTCCACGAAGGCAAGGCTCATAAGTTGCATAAGACACATAGTCGAATGGATCTAGATATCCATCATTTAGCAACTTTTGAATCCTTCCTTCATGGATGTGACCTAGCCTACAATACCACAGGTATGCACTATTCATCTCATCTCGTTTCCTCTTGGACACATTTACATTCATGATATGTGGAATAGTGTCTAGCATAAATAAACTATTATGCAATGTTCCTTTCATGATGATCTTATCATCTAATAATATCGAACAACCTTTGTTCTCAAAAACTAATTTATATCCACTAACTATCAAATATGGAATGGAGATAATGTTTTTGATAATAGAAGGAACAAAATAACATGCATCTAATTCAATAAAAGCTCCACCAGGCATATGTAGGGCGACCTCGCCAACAGCTACTATAGCAACATTTGCTCCATTACCCATCTTGAGGTCCATCTCGCCTCTCTCTAGTCTCCTAGGCCTTGCCAGAATCTGCAACGAATTGTATATATGATAAGCACTACCGGTATCCAATACTCATGTGTTATCATAAGAGTCTAACAAATTGAGACTGATCATGAATGTACCTGAAGCTTCACCAAGCTTTTGTTTCGCCCTTTCTACAAGGTACTCTTTGCAGTTCCTCTTCTAGTACCCATCTTTGCCACAGTGGAAGCACTGGCCTTTATCCTTTGTTGGGTCTTTCTTAGCAACCTTTGCTTTACCTGGTCTGCCCTTGCCCTTTCCCTTCTTAAGGGACCTTTCTGCTTTCCTTTTCTTTTTGGTCTCACCAGTGTAGAGAATTGGCTTCTCTTTCTTAATAATACTCTATGTCTCCCTCAACATATTGAGGAGCTCTAGGAGAGTCACCCCAATCTTGTTTATATTAAAATTCATTATGAACCGTGAAAAGGAATCTGGTAGGGACTGAAGCACAATGTCCACACACAAGTTATCCTCTAGGACCATTCCTAGACCTGTGAGTTTCTCTATCCACTCAATCATCTTTAGAACATGATTCTGAACCGGTGTCCCCTTAGTCATCCTAGCGCGGAAGAGACTCTTGGATATCTCATATCGCTGAGTTCTTCCCTGTTCCTCAAATAATTTGCGAACGTGTAGGAGAATGGATCTGGCGTCCATCTTTTCATGTTGTCTCTATAACTCAGGAGTCATAGAGCCCAACATATAGCACTGAGCAAGAGTGGAGTCATCAATGTACTTCACGTAGCGAGTGATCTCATCCTTGCTTGCCCCTTCTTCGGGCATAGGCATCACTGTATCAAGAACGTACATGATTTTCTCCGCCATGAGAATAATTCTCAAGTTATGGAGCCAATCCGTATAATTTGTACCAGTGAGGCGATTGACATCACGTATGCCACGTAAGCGATTTGAAAGCGACATTTTCTGAAATAAAGATGCTGCAGAAATGAATAACATGCAGATTTTGCAAGAAATAAACTATCAAGATATGGACTTCTATCTTAATATGCTCCCACTATTTTACTAGCGAGTTATGCAACACCCTCAGCATGTGAAACGGAAGTCTCCGACAGACTTCTAGTAGGGATCAGGATCCAATCAGCGTCTTAGTGTAACATCGAGGGACTCGACCAATCACACTAAGCCTAAAAGGTAGGCAACTCTTGCCGATCACAACTCCTTGTGATTCTCGTCCTGTTCGACCTCCGAATCACCATGGTCTCGAGGGACTCGACCAACCATGATGCTCGGTTAAGTCAACACCTTCGTTACAAGATGAGTCTGATTTGATGATATAACCTCGAGGGACTCGACCAAGCATACCATGTCCTCAGGTCACCGGTGACATCTCTATGTCATAAGCAAGATAGCGAATCACGATATAGGTGAGTCTCGAGGGACTCGACCAACTCAACCTACACCGGGAATCGGTTCCTACTTATAACGATGGAAGGCCACGTGGGTCAATCTAATTGCCTCACGTTTACCGACTTAATATTATCGAGAGAAATGTTTCTATGATTTGGTCTCCTAATATGATATGTCACACATATACATATTTAATATATATCTACATCGCATGCAAATATATATACATATCTAGTATGTGTATAAGCAATCACACCAGATGATCATAGACCACAACCTAATGTGATTAGGCCCGAGCCAGTAGGCCTAATCACTCACATCAAGATCTATGTGTGCAACGGTGCATCTTCATGCCCTGTGATCATCTATCTCATCCTCGTCGGTTCCGTCGACATCACGATGCATCTTCATGCATCACGATCATCTGTCTCGTGGGTCCCGCTATCGTATCCACGCTCCCACTGCGCCTCCTCATGTGATTACAACTTAATCATAGGCACGCAGGCCCGACAATAAACGAGAAATATAATGGAGACTCACAGACCCCAATAATAATAATCACAAGTACACACATCACACGGTCCATGATCATCCGTCCACACATCATATATCACATGTATAAATAATCATCATCATGTAGGACTACTAGATAATAATAAAAATAGTAATCAACTAAACCTTTTAATTAATTATTTTTTATGAAATCAGGGATATATAAGGAGTTTCTTAATTCCTAGGGGTATTTTCATAATTTAGACAAAAGACAGAAGTTGGAATTTCTCAAATTCCAAGGGGCAAAACTATTTTTTGCCCAGAAAACCCTAATGCCCTCATCCACCCCTGTTGTTGCCGCTGCCGCTGCCGTCGCCATCTTGTCGGCGGCGAGCTGTGCGGCGGAGGGTGGGGTCGTTGCCCTCGCTTGCAAGCAGCATGCCCGCTAGCGGTGTTGCCCCTGTAGTTGGCCGCCCCCGCGGGCGTCGCCGCCTCCGCGGGTGGTTCTGCCCGCAGGCGGTGCTGCCTCGCTAGGCGACCACCCCTGCGGGGTTTTTGCCCGTGGGAGCAGCGGCCACAGGGGTCGCTGCCCTACGGCGCGTCACCACGCGAGAGCAGCGGCCATAGGGGCCGTTGCCCTGTGGCGCGTCACCACGCGAGAGCAGCAGCCGCAGGCGCCACTGCCCTTGCACGCAGGCATAGTGCCCGTGCAGGTGGCCGCCGTGCCTGCGGCCCTACTTGCGGGCGCCGATGCAGGGGGCTGCCATCTGCGACGACAGCGAGGGCAGCAATAGTTGTTGCCCTTTTTCGCTTTTGCTTCAATGATTTTGATGTCAAAAGCTTCTCCAAAACACAACACACGCAGTTCAAAACTAATCTATCGCACGAACAACCTGACTCTGATACCACTATTGGGAATCTTGGGGGCGACATCACATCGCAGTGAAAGAACAAGAAAATAAAATCCTCGATTCCCAAAGAGATGTTCGTCTTCGTGCGAAGATTGGTGCACAAAATCTGTAAACCTTAAAATTGTGTATAGAGTAGATTGTGTTTACTAGGGAGATAGTATATCCCTGTTCCCTTGCAGATCCTTAAGAGAGGGTAAAGGAGGTCAAGCGTCCTCCTCTCTAGCGGTGATCCACACAGTAGGGCTGTGACGACACTTCTCAAGACTCCAGGCCTGCTCTAAGGTGGAGAGGGGGAGGAGAATAGGAGAGGCAAGAAAAGGCTCTAGCCTATGAGGCTTTGAATCTCTCCTATTTATAGAGGTCCCCTGTCAAACCCTAATAGATCCTCCTCTAGTGGGTATTGGATCTGCATCAAATAAGACAAGGGCTCCGTCGGATATCTCATATCCGAATCTCTACTCATCGTAATGCCTATCATATGTGTGTGACCCTCTAGGCCCAATATCGAGCTGGCCGTGAGTCATACCTGTCAGAACTCCTTCTAACTTAGTGAATTATTATCTTTGTAATAATTCACTCGACTCATCGATTATGGACGTACTAGGCCACTACGCCGTAGTCCCCAGATGATACAGGGGAATCCAATCCATTGGACCTATCTGCCCTCAGTTACCGTGTACCTATAGTCCCTCATCCATCTACTCGAGTCTCGCTCTAATCGAGACCCATATAGTTTCTACTCGAGTCTCGCTCTAATCGGATTCTCCCGGAGAACTCTTTCTCTCTCAACCCGAATGACCCTAGCTAGGGATTTGTCTGAGCAAGAACATATGGGATATTCCTCTCATGACGCTGAGAGTGGATGATCCTCTATTGACACTCAATAGCCCTTATAAGGTCGACTACCACTCCCAATGACCAGTTATACTAGATCTGGGATAGCCAAACCTATAAGTCTGGTATTAAAGAGTGGAGCACTCATACATGACATCCTTAGTATCTCAAGTCTATGGACTAGATACACCACTAGGACTACAGAATCGCTGGCTGACAATAAGGCATCATCAACCATCCAGCATTCCGTAAGCGGATTAATTAGTGAATTCATTCTCCAATAAGCACCTGTACTGTGTCCCTAGTGTCCGTACACGAGCAGCTATGAGACCAGCTACATCCATCATATGGACGGGTATACAGCACAACAGTCTGTCCAGTTATCACGATGTCCCTCTCAAGTAACCTATGACCGAGATTATTTAGGATCTATGTTTAAAGGTGAATCGATCTCATTATTGTGATCTCATCATGATCTGATTCCCATTACACAAATCCAAGGACATCACAATATATATGCATATATGCAATAGTTATAAAGTGATATATGCCAAAATATAATAAGAAAAAAGATTCTGTATCAAGTCACACGTGCCATCACTCACGTGATTGGCTTGCTGGGCATCTATGACTAGCATAAATTGTTGAATCTCGGATTTTGATGTTGAAGTCAATTGTCATTTGATGTCTAATCTATGTGTTGAGATAAGTGTGCATGATTAATTACGATGAAAGTAAGACATGCAGCAGGAGTAGCGCCGAAGTCATGACAATGATCACGTTGGGAGTTCGAGAGCTCGACGGAAGTTCGGACAGTCGTCGGAGTTTCTGCGGGAACAAATCCGAGAAGTCCAGAAGCTTACCAAAGAAGCTCGTCGGAACTTGCCAAGTGGATCGTTGCAAGTCCAGGAGTTTGCCGGAAGTCCGCAGGAGTATCACCGAGGGTTTATCGGATGATCGATGGAAGTTCGTCGAAAACTCACCGGAAGAAGCGATTGACGCACCGGAGCAAGCTGCAGAAATTGTCTTAGGATTTATCGTAGTTAGCACTAATGATTAAGTTGAAAATGGGAGGTGATCCCATTAGCTTAATCTTGGGGCAATTGGGCCCCTGAAAAACCCAAATTTGGCCGAATGGATCAACCCATTCGGACCCTGGTTGTTGTGGGAGGTGCAACCGCCCAAGCCAGGAGGTAGCACCGCCTGGGCTAAGTCTCCCAGGGAGACTGGGCGGTGCAACCGCCCCAGCCAGGAGGTGCAACCGCCTGGGCTCAGTCTCCGAGCGAGACTGGGCGGTGCAACCTCTCCTAACAAGAGGTGGCACCGCCTGAGCTCAAGTTTCGAGCTCTGCCAGGCGGTGCAACCGCCCCAGTCAAGAGGTGCAACCGCCTGAGCTCGGTCTTCGAGCTCTGGCAGAGAGGTGCAACCGCCCCTGACAGAGGTGGCACTGCCCAGAGGCTCAGTCTTCGAGCTCTGCCAGGCGGTGCAACCGCCCCAGTCAGGAGGTGCAACCGCCTGATCCCGGAATTCCGGGAATTGATAGTTTTAAGCTCTAAATTTGAACTGGGTTGGGGCCTATAAATACCCCACCCATTCAGCACTGAAAGGTAGCAACTTACACTCGAAATCTTGATATCTTTCTGTGATTCTTAGAGCTCAAAACTGTTGTAAAGACCAAAAGTTCTCCTCCTTCTGTTCTTCAAAGTTTGAGTTGTAAAGAGAGGAGAGAAAACTTCTGTAAGGGTTGTCTCCTGAGCCCGTCAAAAGGAGTGAATCTATAAAAGGGTGGTTGGCCTTCGCCTATTGAAGGAAGGCCTCTAGTTGACGTCGATGACCTCATCGGTGGAGGAAGCCAAAAGTGGAGTAGGTCAAGATTGACCGAACCACTCTAAATCTCGGTTTGCATTTCCTTTGAGCATTTTACCTTCACTGCAAACTTTTCAATAGCTTACTGCCTTCTGCGATTTTACGAACGAGTTTCTAAGTTCAGAACTTTCCGAATCTACGTTTAGACGTAAATCAGCTTTTCTCGTACGATCATCATATTTCAGTTTACGTTTACGTTTTGATTTCAATCATAACTGTTTACTGCCTTCTGCGAACTTACGAATAAGTTTCTAAGTTCAGAACTTTCTAAATCTGCGTTTAGACGTAAATCGGCTTTTATCGTATGAACATCGCATTTCAGTTTGCGCTTGTATTCTGCTTTCCATCATAAACTGCAAACTGCCTTCGTAGATCTACTTTAACATCATCTCGCTTAATCTCAAGTTAAAGTAATCTTAGAATCGGCTTTCACATCGAAATCGTTTTTATCGAACGAACGCAGCTTTCGTTTTAATCGCTGAAAAATTTCCGCTGCACTAATTCACCCCCCCCTCTTAGTGCTCTTGATCCTAACAATTGGTATCAGAGCTCGGTTAACTCTCAAACGGATTAAAACCCAAGAGAGATGGCTTACGCCGGAAACCAAGAGGGCCATTCTATTACACGTCCACCCATGTTTAATGGGACGGACTACACCTATTGGAAGACCCGAATAAGGATCTTTCTTATTTCTATAGACTTTGAACTTTGGAATCTTGTCGAGAATGGTTTTTCGAAGTCTTCTCTTCCAATGATCGATTGTAATGATTTGGAGAAGAAGGCTTTCGCTCTTAATGCAAAGGCTATGAATGCCTTATTTTGTGCACTTGATAAAAACGAGTTTAATCGTGTTTCGATTTGTGAAACCGCATTTGATATTTGGCACACACTCGAAGTGACTCATGAAGGCACAAGTAGAGTGAAAGAGTCAAAAATCAATCTTTTGTTACACTCTTTCGATCTTTTCCGGATGAAACCGAGTGAGACTATTGGCGACATGTTTACCCGTTTCACGGATATCGTCAATGGTCTAAAAGGACTCGGAAAAAGTTTTTCAGATTTTGAGCTCGTAAATAAGATTCTAAGATCCCTTCCTAAGAGTTGGGATCCTAAAGTCACTGTTATTCAAGAGGCGAAAGATCTAAACAACTTCCCTCTTGAAGAACTAATTGGGTCATTAATGACCTACGAGATGACTTGCAAAGCTCATGAAGAGCAAGAAGACATCCTTCCAAAGAACAGGAAGGATATGGCACTTAGAACTTTGGAAGACCACTTGAAAGAAAACTCAAGTGATGAGGACTGTGACGATGACTTGGCACTTCTAACAAGAAAATTTAAAAAATTCATTAAAAGAAACAAGATTAAGAATGACACTAAAAATAAACTTGAACCCAAGAAGGACCAAGTTATTTGCTATGAGTGCAAAAAGCCGGGACAATACAAGAGTGATTGTCCCCAAGCCAAAAAGAGAACAACAAAGAAGAAGGCGCTCAAAGCAACATGGGATGATTCGAGCGCGTCCGAAGAAGAGGAGTCCAACACCAAGCAAGTTGCTCATTATGCCTTAATGGCCATCGGAGAGGAGGTAACAAATTTATTAGATGCAGATTTATCTTTCGATGAATTATTAAATGCCTTCCATGACTTATTTGATGAATGCAAGATTATCAATAAAAAATATAAATTGCTAAAAAAGGAGCATGATAGTCTTACTTGTGATTTTGATAAGTTAAAAACTGAATATCATGATAGTTTAGATCCATGCATCAACTGCCATGATCTAGAAACTCTCCAAAAAGAAAACTTGCTACTTAAAGACACCTTGAAGAAATTCGAGGTTGGTAGCAAGTCATTAAACATGATCCTTGCAAACAAGGGTCACGTTCCAAAAAGGAGTGGAATTGGATTTGTGAGAAGTTCTCACCAAAATCCAACCACCTTCATAAAAGGCCCCATCTTACATGTTCAACACCAAACCAAATGCAACTTTTGTCGCAAACTTGGACACAATACGCACTATTGTCCATTCAAGAAAATTAGTCCAAACAAATTGATTTGGGTTCCTAAAGGAACCATGATAAATTCTATGCAACATGATAGACAATGTAGATCTATCTTTGAGGCACCCAAAAGCAAATGGGTACCTAAAAATCATCCTTTCTTGTAGAAACTCACACCATCGCAAGCTAGGAGCAAGAGATGGTACCTTGATAGTGGATGCTCAAGACATATGACCGGAGATCCATCTCAATTCTCTAAGCTCACTAGCATAGACGAAGGCTATGTCACCTTCGGAGACAACAACAAGGGTAAAATCATTGGCAAAGGAATGATAGGTAACAAATCCAACTTCTTTATTGAAGATGTTTTGTTAGTTGATGGTTTAAAACATAACCTCTTGAGCATTAGTCAATTATGTGATAAAGGATACACTGTCAAATTCGAATCGAATCTAATGCTTGCATCATTGAAAAACCACATAAAAACATGTCTATGATTGCATTAAAACAAAATAACGTATACACTATTGACATCAATGATTTGTGTAATGAAATGTGTTTTTCGGTTTTGAATGAGGATGCTTGGCTATGTCATAGAAGATTAGGTCATGCTAGCATGAAACTAATCACTCAAATATCATCCAAAGAACTTGTAAGAGGAATTCCTCATATCAAGTTCATCAAAGATAATGTATGTGATGCTTGCCAATTAGGTAAACAAATTAAGGGTAGTTTCAAAACTAAGAATCAAATAAGCACCTCTAGGCCCTTCCAATTGATCCATATGGAGTTGTTCGGACCAATCTCTACATCGAGTCTAGGAGGTAGCAAATACGCCTTTGTCATTGTTGATGACTATAGCAGATATACATGGACCTACTTCTTAAAACAGAAAAATGAATGCTTTAGATATTTTACCAAGTTTTGTAAACTTGTTCAAAATGAGAAGGGTTCTATGATTTCGTCAATTAGAAGTGATCATGGTGGAGAATTTCAAAACCATGATTTCCAAGAATTATGTGAACTCAATGGATACAACCATAATTTCTCTACTCCAAGAAATCCTCAACAAAATGGGGTAGTAGAAAGAAAAAATCGAAATTTACAAGAAATGGCAAGAACCATGTTGAATGAACATAGCCTACCCAAATACTTTTGGGCCGAAGCCGTAAACACTACATGCTATATTTTGAATAGAGTTCTAGTAAGACCCTTACTCACCAAAACTCCTTATGAGTTATGGAATAACAAAAAACCTAATGTTTCATATTTTAAAGTCTTTGGGTGTAAGTGTTTTATCTTGAATGAAAAGGATAACTTAGGAAAATTTGATGCTAAATCCGATGAAGGAATCTTTCTTGGTTATTCTTCGGTTTCTAAAGCTTTTCGTATCTTCAATAAATGAACTTTAATTATTGAAGAATCCATTCATGTTGTTTTCAATGAGATTTCTGAAATTAGGAAAAATGATCTTGATGATGATGTTAATTTTGATTCTTTGAATTTAAATGAAACCCCGTCTCCAACTAGCAACTTGGATGCATCCACTTCCCAGATTTCCTTACCCAAGGATTGGAAGTATGTAGATGCTCATCCTAAGGAGCTAATCTTAGGAGACACATCAAAGGGGGTTCAAACACAATCTTCTCTTAAAATTTTTTGTGCCAACGCCACTTTTCTCTCCCAAATTGAACCCAAATGTGTTGATGAAGCCATGAAAGATGATTCATGGATTATCGCAATGCAAGATGAATTGAATCAATTTGAGAGAAATGAGGTGTGGACGCTTGTTCCTAGGCCAAATGACCATTTAGTTATTGGTACTAAATGGGTCTTTAGAAACAAGCAAGATGAAAATGGTATCGTGGTTAGAAACAAGACTAGATTAGTGGCCAAAGGTTTCAACCAAGAAGAAGGTATCGATTACGAAGAAACCTTCGCTCCTGTGGCTCGATTAGAAGCCATAAGGATGCTCCTTGCCTACGCTAGTAGTAATAATTTTAAGTTGTTTCAAATGGATGTTAAAAGTGCTTTTCTTAATGGCTTTATTTCCGAAGAAGTCTACGTTGAACAACCTCCTGGATTTGAAAATAATAGTCTCCCTAATCATGTGTTTAGATTAACTAAAGCTCTCTATGGTTTAAAACAAGCTCCAAGGGCTTGGTATGAGAGACTTAGTTATTTTCTTATTGAAAATAATTTCATAAAAGGCAAGGTTGATACTACATTATTCATCAAAAACTTTGAAAATAATTTTCTCATTGTTCAAATTTATGTTGATGATATTATCTTTGGTTCTACGAATGAATCTCTCTGTGAATCTTTTGCTAAAACTATGAGTTTTGAATTCGAAATGAGTTTAATGGGAGAGTTAACATTCTTCTTAGGTTTACAAATCAAACAACTAAGCAATGGCATCTTTATTAATCAAATTAAATATGCTATAAATTTACTAAAGAAGTTTAACATGAATAACTCAAAAGCTATTAACACTCCTATGAGCACCTCCACTAAGTTAGAAATTGATGAAAGTGGAGAAAGCTTCGATCAAAAAACTTATAGGGGTATGATAGGAAGTTTACTTTACCTCACTGCAACTAGACCAGACATCATGTTCAGTGTAGGACTTTGTCCTAGATTTCAATCAAACCCTAAAATATCTCATCTCAAAGCAGGTAAAAGAATACTCAGATATCTTAATGGTACCACAAATCTAGGATTATGGTACCCAAAATCAGAGAATCTTGAGTTAATTGCTTATGCTGATGCGGACTTTGCCAGGTGTAGATTAGATAGAAAAAGCACATCAGGAACATGTCAATTCTTAGGACATGCCCTTGTTTCCTAGTCATCTAAGAAACAAAACTCGGTTGCACTATCGACAACCGAAGCTGAATATATTGCAGCAAGTGCATGCTGTGCACAAGTTGTATGGATGAAAAATACCTTAGAAGATTATAAAGTTCATCTTAAAAATATTCCCATTAAATGTGATAACACAAGTGCAATATGCTTAACAAAGAACCCTATACAACACTCAAGAACAAAACATATTGATATTAGACATCATTTTATACGAGATCATGTTACTAATCATGATGTAATTATAGAGTTCATTGATACTAAACATCAACTAGCCGATATTTTTACAAAACCTCTAAGTGAAGAACAATTTGATTTTATAAGAAGAGAATTAAGAATGTTGATGTGTCCGAATACTTAAACTAGTTAAAATTACTTTTCAGACTTTATTGAATGATCAAATCACTTGATTGCCATGGGTTGAAATGTTTTGATTTTTGTAGCATAATCTTGTCCAAATGCATGAAAGAATTCATCTCATTTTCGGACCCGCTTAACAGCTGGAATGACAAAAATCAAACACACTCTTATGAAAAATATTCTTTCGAAATTGATTTGATAAAATGACTTTCCTCCTTCATGCACAAAGAATTATAACATACAAGGAGAAGAAGTATTCAAAGCATTATACTTATCATGCCTTCCTTTATATGCTTGATAACTTGCTTATATTATTCTCCTGGTATCACATCTACCATACTTTTTGTTGATGACAAAGGGGGAGAAATATATGAATTGATTTGATGCTATAAACAATGATGCTATGATTATGCCATGCCTGCATCATCAAGAGATATATGAAAAGATGCCATATATAGAAATGCAACACTTACTAAAATATAAGAAATGTGTGCATCATGTAATGATATCAAAATCTTACTTCACAGCTTTACATGTTGATATCTTACAATATGATGAATTGCTACTATTACCATCATTCAAACTTGTAATGTAAAATTTGAAAATGAATGTCAAGCCTTGACATCATCTTCAAAGAGATACATCATGATAGGAATCATGATGGAAATATGTCTCTTGAATTTATAAGGGTTTTAAATTCAAGAATGACTTATCTCAAGTATGGCATATAGACAGGGGGAGTTAAGGTTAACTCCATTATCAATTGATTGTCATCATAAAAAAGGGGGAGATTGTTGAATCTCGGATTTTGATGATGAAGTCAATTGTCATTTGAAGTCTAATCTATGTGTTGAGATAAGTGTGCAGGATTAACTACGATGAAAGTAAGACATGCAGCAGGAGTAGCGCCGGAGTCATGACAATGATCACGTTGGGAGTTCGAGAGCTCGACGGAAGTTCGGACAGTCGTCGGAGGTTCTGCGGGAACAAATCCGAGAAGTCCAGAAGCTTACCAAAGAAGCTCGTCGGAACTTGCCAAGTGGATCGTCGCAAGTCCAGGAGTTTGCCGGAAGTCCGCAGGAGTATCACCGAGGGTTCATCGGATGATCGACGGAAGTTCGCCGGAAACTCGCCGGAAGAAGCGATTGACGCACCTGAGCAAGCTGCAGAAATTGTCTTAGGATTTATCGTAGTTAGCACTAATGATTAAGTTGAAAATGGGAGGTGATCCCATTAGCTTAATCTTGGGGCAATTGGGCCCCTGAAAAACCCAAATTGGGCCGAATGGATCAACCCATTCGGACCCTGGTTGCTGTGGGAGGTGCAACCGCTCAAGCCAGGAGGTAGCACCGCCTGGGCTAAGTCTCCCAGGGAGACTGGGCGGTGCAACCGCCCCAGCCAGGAGGTGCAACCGCCTGGGCTCAGTCTCCGAGCGAGACTGGGCGGTGCAACCTCTCCTGACAAGAGGTGGCACCGCTTGAGCTCAAGTTTCGAGCTCTGCCAGGCGGTGCAACCGCCCCAGTCAGGAGGTGCAACCGCCTGAGCTCGGTCTTCGAGCTCTAGCAGAGAGGTGGCACCGCCCAGAGGCTCAGTCTTCGAGCTCTGCCAGGCGGTGCAACCGCCCCAGTCAGGAGGTGCAACCGCCTGATCCTGGAATTCCGGGAATTGATAGTTTTGAGCTCCAAATTTGAACTGGGTTGGGGCCTATAAATACCCCACCCATTCAGCACTAAAAGGTAGCAACTTACACTCGAAATCTTGATATCTTTCTGTGATTCTTAGAGCTCAAAATTGTTGTAAAGACCAAAAGTTCTCCTCCTTCTGTTCTTCAAAGTTTGAGTTGTAAAGAGAGGAGAGAAAACTTCTGTAAGGGTTGTCTCCTGAGCCCGTCAAAAGGAGTGAATCTGTAAAAGGGTGGTTAGCCTTCGCCTATTGAAGGAAGGCCTCTAGTTGACGTCGGTGACCTCGTCGGTGGAGGAAGCCAAAAGTGGAGTAGGTCAAGATTGACCGAACCACTCTAAATCTTGGTTTGCATTTCCTTTGAGCATTTTACCTTCACTGCAAACTTTTCAATAGCTTACTGCCTTCTGCGATTTTATGAACGAGTTTCTAAGTTCAGAACTTTCCGAATCTGCGTTTAGACGTAAATCGGCTTTTCTCGTACGATCATCATATTTCAGTTTACGTTTACGTTTTGATTTCAATCATAACTGTTTACTACCTTCTGCGATCTTACGAATAAGTTTCTAAGTTCAGAACTTTCTAAATCTGCGTTTAGACGTAAATCGGCTTTTATCGTACGAACGTCGCATTTCAGTTTGCGCTTGTATTCTGCTTTCCATCATAAACTGCAAACTGCCTTCGTAGATCTACTTTAACGTCATCTCGCTTAATCTTAAGTTAAAGTAATCTTAGAATCGGCTTTCACATCGAAATCGTTTTTATCAAACGAACGCAGCTTTCGTTTTAATCGCTGAAAAATTTCCGCTGCACTAATTCATTCCCCCCCTCTTAGTGCTCTTGATCCTAACATAAATCTCCTCAAAGAACTCGATGTCAGGTGTACCCTTACTCCTACAATATATTGTGATGATATTGGAGCTACCTACTTATGTATCAATCCGGTGTTCTACTCATGCATGAAACAAATTGCCATTGACTTTCACTTCGTACGAGATCAAGTTGTCAAATATCAACAACATGTTTCTCAGATACATATGATTGATCAACCAGTAGACTCACTCACGAAGCCTTTGGCCCGTAAGCTAGTTTTGCTGCATTGGTCCAAGATCAACATCCTTGACATGAGCTCAATATTACGGGGCATGATAATAGATAAAATTTTCTTATCTGCATAACAAATGAGATTTTCCCAACTACATAGCAGATGAGATTTTCCCAACTGCATGAGGAAATCCTCTCCTTCAACATGTATAAAGACACCATATCAAACTAATGGACAAGTGTGCTTTCTTGCCTTTACAACTTTATTCTTCATTCTATCACTTTAGAACTTTCTCTGAGATATCTAAAGATTCACTTCACTGTTGCCCAATGCTCTTTGCCTGGATTTGTAAGAAATCTACTAGTAACACCCACTGCATCTGCGATGTTCAGCCTCGTACATACCATCGTGTACACTAAACTTTCAACTATTGAAGTATAAGGAACCTTTTACTTTTTCTCATTCTTCTCATTATTTGATGGACTCTATTCTGAGCGTAACTTGAAGTGACCTGCAAGAGAGAACCAACTGGCTTTGTATTGCTCATACTGAACCTTTCAAATACCTTCTTGATATATTTCTTATGTGACAACCAAATCTTCTTATTTTTTCTGTCATGGGAAATCTACATGCCCAATATTTGCTTTGTTATCCCCATATCCTTTATTGTAAAAGACTCACTCAATTCCTTCTTCAACCTGTCAATTATAGATATATATTTCTCAAGGATAAGCATGCCATCAACATAAAATAAGAGAATAATAAAATCCTCACTAAATCGTTTGATGTACAGACAATGATCTGAAGCTATTCTTTTGTATCAATTTTCAATCATAAATGAATCAAACTTTCTATACCACTATCTTAGAGCTTGCTTCAACCCATACAAGCTCTTTCTCAACTTACAAACAAAGTTTTCTTTACCTTTGACTTTGAAGCCTTCTGGTTGCTTCATATAAATTGCCTCCTCCAAATCACTATGAAGGAAAGATGTCTTCACATCTAACTATTCAACCTCCAAGTCCTAGCTAGCAGTAATACCAAGAGCAACATGAATAGAAGACATATTAATAACATGAGAAAAAATCTCTTCAAAGTCAATACATTTTTTTTGACCAAAGTCTTTCACAACCAATCTAGCTTTATACTTTGGTTGAGAATAATATTCTTGAGTCTTCAACCTGAAAACCCACTTGTTCTTCAAGGCCTTCATTCCCTCTGGTAGTTGCGCCAAATCATATGTGTGGTTCTTTTGTAGAGCAGTCATCTCTTCCTGCATAGTAACTAATCATTTCTTTTTCTACTCACTTTCAACTACTTCTTGGTAACTCTCTAGTTTACCTGCATCAGTAAGCATCACATACTCATCTATAGAGTATCTTCTCGAAGGTTGACATTGTCTAGAAGATCTTCTCAACTAAGGTTCTACGAACAGTTGTTCTCCAACTTCTTCTTACTTAACATGTTCTGCAGGTATATCAACATCAGGCTATACATCATTTTCCTGCACATCTCCCCCATCACCCTGATATATTGGAGGAATAACTAGGTCACAATCTACTAATCCTTCTACATAAGTTTTGGCTGGTGCCTTCTTCTTCAAATCTTCAAAGGTTTGATCCTCAAATAAGACCATATCTCTGCTTCTAAACACCTTCTGCTTTTCTAGATCCCAAAGCCTGTAACCAAACTGATCATGTGAGTAGCCAAGAAAAATACATTCTTTTGTCTTACCATCTAGCTTAGACCTCTCATTGTATGGAACATGTGCAAATGTATGACAACCAAATACTCTCAAATGCCTATAAGAAATATCTTTCCCTGGCCATTGACCTCTCAAATACTCTCAAAAGTTCTGTAGGAATTGACCGAGAAGTCCAAGAGCTTGCCAAAGAAGCTCGTTGGATCTTGCCAGAAAGATCATTGTGAAGTCTAGGAGCTTACCGGGAGTCCGCTGGAACATTGCTGAGAGATCATCGGAAGTTCGTCGAAAGCTCGCTGAAAAAAACCTAGACTTACTGGGCTTGTTTTGCTTAGTATATGCCTTAAATTTCATAGTTAGCATATGATTGGGATTGAAATTAAGCCAACCCAATTATGGGCTAGTTATGCTTATGTATAGACTGTGTTGGGCCTAATGAAAGACCCAAATAATGACCTAACAATTGGTACCATCATGGCACAATCTCCAAGACTATGTCAGGTGGTGGTATCGCCCAATATTAGTGTCAGGTGATGGTACCGCTATTGGAAAATCTTTGGAGGCAACATCATATGCGCAGTGGAAGAACAGAAAATAAAATCCCCTATTCCCAAAGAGATGTTCGTCATCATGTGAAGATTGGTACGCAAAAATCTATGAAATAGAAAACTATGTATAGTAAAGATTGTGTTACCTAGGGAGATCGTATATCTCTGAATCCTTGCATATCTCTAGGAGAGGGTGAAGGAGGTCAAGCGCCCTCCTCTCTAGCGATGATCCGCACAATAGGGCTGCGACGACACTCCTCAAAACTCCAGGCCTACTCTGAGGTGGAGAGGGGGAGGAGAATAGGATATGCAAGCAAAAGCTCTAGCATATGAACCACTGAATCCCTCCTATTTATAGAGGTCCCCTATCAACTTAACCCTAATGGATCCTTCCCTATTGGGTATTGGATCTTCATCCAACTATCCAAGCCTCTTAGATTAGTGGATCTCTATCTAATAATCTCTTATGGGCTTTTATTAGATCTCGTTCATGGGATCCAATAATTCAGGGGCTTATTGGATATCCAATAATATAGGGGCTCCGGTTGATAACTCATATTCGAACCTCTATTCATCGCAATGCCTACTATATGTGTGTGACCCTTTATGTCTAATATCGAGCGGGCCGTGAGTCATATCTATCAGAACTCCTTTTGGCTTGGTTAATTATTATCTCCATAATAATTCACTCTACTTATCGACCGCGAACATACTAGGCCACTACATCATAGTCCCCAAATAATACAGGGGAATCCAATCCATTAGACTTGTCTATCCTTAATTACTATGTACATATAGTCCCTCATCCATCTAATATCCTAGAGACCGTATATCGGGCATGGTGCTGTCAAACCCATACGATTTCTACTCGAGTCTCGCTCTAATCGGATTCTCCCGGAGAACTCTTTCTCTCTCAATCCGAATAACCCTGGCTAGGGATTTATTTGAGCAAGAATACATGGGATATTCCTCTCATGACACCGAGAGTGGATGATCTTCTATCGACACTCAATAGCCCTCGTAAGGTTGACTACCACTCCCGATAATCGGTTGTACTAAATTTGGTATATCCAAACCAATAAGTCTGGTATCAAAGAGTGGAGCACTCATACAGGATATCCTTGGTGTCTCAAGTCTAAGGACCAGATACACCACTACGACTACGGAATCACTATCTGACAATAAGGCATCATCAACCATCCAGCATTCTATAAGCAGATCAATCAGTGAACTCATTCTACAATGAGCAATTGTATTGTATCCCTAGTGTCCCCATATGAGCAGTTATGAATCTAACTGCATCTATAATATAGACGAGTATACAGCACACCAGTCTGTCCGGTTATCTCGATATCCCTCTCGAGTAACCTATAACCGGGATTATTTAGGATCTATGTTTAAAGGCGAATCAGTCTCCTTATCGTGATCTCATCACGATCCGATTCTCATTGCATAGATCCAAGGACATCACTATATATATATATATATATATATATATATATATATATATATATATATATATATATATATATGCAATAGTCAATATAAAGTAATAAATGCCAAAATATAATAAGCAAAAAGATTGTGTGTCAAGTCATACGTGCCATTACTCACGTGATTAGCTTGCAGGGCATATATGACCAGCAATCTCCCACTTGACATAAAGTCAATCACCTATGTCTCTGATCTCCATCAGACTCCTATGACGCTCAAAGACAATCTGAGACAATGGCTTTGTCAGTAGATCTATAATGTTATCTTCGGATAGAACTCTTTCCACTACTACATCTCCTCGGGTCATGATCTCTCTCTAATAAGCTAGAATCTCCTTAAAACACTTCTGATGAGATCCAGGTTTCTTTATTTGAGTAATCGCCTCGTAGTTGTCGCAATATAATAGAATCTCATATCTGTGATAAACTTCTTCATCCAGACTCCCTCTTTTGTTGCCTCTACTGCAGCAATGTACTCCACTTTTGTGGTCAAGTCAGTAGTAGTATCTTGCTTGGAACTCTTCCAGCACACTACTCCATTAAAGGTGTACACTTACCCTGAATTTGACTTGCTATCATCGACATCGAACTGAAATGTTAGTCATGTGTAGCCTTCAACCTTGAGGCTACTACCTCCATATACTAGTAAAAGATCCTTAGTCCTTCTCAAGTTCTTTACTACTCTCCAGTGCTCCAAGCTTAGATATGCCTGATACCTACTCATGACACTCAGAGCATGTGCTATATCAGGCCTAGTACATAACATGAGATACTTGATAGACCCTATTGCTGATGCATAGGGTATCTTATCCATGTTCGCCCTTTCTTCATAAGTCTTTGGGAACATACTCTTAGAAAGTGATATCCCATGTCTCATTAGTATGAGACCTCTCTTGGAATTTTTCATACCAAACCTTTTAACAATGGTGTCTATGTACTTGGACTAGAATAAGCTAAGCATCCTCTTGGATCTATCTCTATAGATCTAAATCCCTAAGATATAGGATACTTCTCTTGAGTCCTTCATAGAGAAATGTCTAGATAACTAAATCTTTATTGTGGATAGCATTCCTATATTATTCTCAATGATCAGGATGTCATTCACATATAACACTAAGAAAGTGATAATGCTCCCACTTACCTTCCTATACACACAAGGCTCATCTTCGTTCTTAATGAAGTCATACGATCTGATTGCCTCATCAAATCTTATGTTCCAACTTCGGGAAGCTTGCTTTAGTTCATAAATGGATCTAAGTAACCTACATACCTTATCTAGGCAGTCCTTAGACATGAATCCCTCGGGTTGTATCATATACACCTCCTCCTCGAGGTTCCCATTGAGGAATGCAGTTTTCACATCTATTTACTAGATCTCATAATCATAGTGTGCTGCAATAGCCAATAGAATTCAGATGGATTTTAGCATTACTACGGGTGAGAAGGTTTCGTCATAGTCAATACATTGCCTTTGACGATATCCCTTAGCCACTAGCCTTGCTTTATAGGTCTTTACCTTTCCATCTATTCCAATCTTTTCTTAAAGATCCACTTACAACCGATAGATACAATACCCTCGGGTGCATCAACTAGGTTCCAAACCTTGTTGGAGTACATATAATCTATCTCAAAATTCATGACTTGTTGCTACTTTCGTGAATTTATACAAATAATAGCCTCTTCATAGGTCTGAGGATCAATATCCTTAACGCATAGCCCGTCACCGGTAGGATGGCGGCGGTGGCGATGGCGGCAGCGACAGCAACAGGGGAGGATGAGGGCATTAGGGTTTTCTAGGCAAAAGATAGTTTTGCCCCTCAGAATTTAAGAAATTTCAACTTTTGTCTTTTGTCTAAATTATGAAAATACCCCTAGGAATTAAGAAATTCCCTATATATCCCTGATTTCATAAAAGAATAATTAATTAAAAGGTTTAGTTGATTACTATTTTTATTATTATCTAGTAGTCCTACATGATGATGATTATTTATACATGTGATGTATGATGTGTGGACGGATGATCATGGACCGTGTGATGTATGTACTTGTGATTATTATTATTGGGGCCTGCGAGCCTCCATTATATTTCTCATTTATTGTCGGGCCTACGTGTCTATGATTAAGTTGTAATCACATTAGGAGACGCAGCGGGAGCGTGGATGCGATAGCGAGACTCAAGAGACGGACGATCGTGATGCATGAAGATGCATCGAGATGTCGACGGAACCAATGAGAATGAGATGGATGATCACAAGGCATGAAGATGCACCGTTGCATACATAGATTTTGATATGAGTGATTATGCCTACTGGCTCGGGCCTAATCATATTAGGTTGTGGTCTATGATCATCTGGTGTGATTGCTTATACACATACTAGATATGTATATATATTTGCATGCGATGTAGATATATATTAAATATGTATATGTGTGACATATCATATTAGGAGACCAAATCATAGAAATATCTCTCCCGATAATATTAAGTCGACAATTAGATTGACCTACGTGGCCTTCCATCGTTATAAGTAGGAATCGATTCCCGGTGTAGGTTGAGTTGGTCGAGTCCCTCGAGACTCACCTATATCGTGATTCGCTATCTTGCTTACGACATAGAGATGTCACCGGTGACCTGAGGACATGGTATGCTTGGTCGAGTCCCTTGAGGGTATTTCATCAAATCAGACTCATCTTGTAACGAAGGTGTTGACTTAACCGAGCATCATGGTTGGTCGAGTCCCTCGAGACCATGGTGATTCGGAGGTCGAACAGGATGGGAATCACAAGGAGTTGTAATCGGTAAGAGTTGCCTACCTTTTAGGCTTAGTGTGATTGGTCGAGTCCCTCGAGGTTACACTAAGACGCTGATTGGATCCTGATCCCCACTAGAAGTCTGCCGGAGACTTCTGTTTCACATGCTGAGAGTGTCGCGTGACTCGCTAGTAAAATAGTGAGAGCATATTAAGATAGAAGTCCATATCTTGATAGTTTATTTCTTACAAAATCTGCATGTTATTCATTTCTACTGCATCCTTATTTTAGAAAATGTCGCTTTCAAATCCCTTATGTGGCATACTTGATGTCAACCGCCTCACTGGTCCAAATTATACGGATTGGCTCCATAACTTGAGAAATGTTCTCACGGCGGAGAAAATCGTGTACGTCCTTGATACAGTGATGCCTACGCCCGAAGAAGGGGCAAGCGAGGATGAGATCGCTCACTACGTGAAGTACATTGATGACTCAACTCTTGCTCAGTGCTATATGTTGGGCTCTATGACTCCTGAGTTACAGAGACAACATGAAAAGATGGATGTCAGATTCATTCTCCTACATGTCCGCAAATTATTTGAGGAACAGGGAAGGACTCAGCGATATGAGATATCCAAGAGCCTCTTCTGCGCTAGGATGACTGAGGGGACACTGGTTTAGAACCATGTCCTAAGGATGATTGAGTGGATAGAGAAACTCACAAGTCTAGGAATGGTCATAGAGGATAACTTGTGTGTGGACATTGTGCTTCAGTCCCTACCAGATTCCTTTTCACAGTTCATAATGAATTTTAATATGAACAAACTTGAGGTGACTCTCCCAGAGCTCCTCAATATGTTGAGGGAGGCAGAGAGTACTAGTAAGAAAGAGAAGCCAGTTCTCTACACTGGTGAGACCAGAAAGAAAAGGAAAGCAGAAAGGTCCCTTAAGAAGGGAAAGGGCAAGGGCAGACCAGGTAAAGCAAAGGTTGCTAAGAAAGACCCAGCAAAGGACAAAGGCCAGTGCTTCCACTGTGGCAAAGATAAGCACTAGAAGAGGAGCTGCAAAGAGTACCTTGCAGAAAGGGCAAAACAAAAGCTTAGTGAAGCTTCAGGTATATTCATAATCAGTCTCCATTTGTCAAACTCTTATGATAACACATGGGTATTGGATATCGGTAGTGCTTATCATATATATAATTCGTTGTAGATTCTGGCAAGGCCTAGGAGACTAGAGAGAGGCGAGATGGACCTCAAGATGGGTAATGGAGCAAAAGTTGTTGTAGTAGCTGTTGGCGAGGTCGCCCTACATCTGCCTGGTGGAGCTTTTATTGCATTAGATGCATGTTATTTTGTTCCTTCTATTATCAAAAACATTATCTCCATTCCATGTTTGATAGTTAGTGGATATAAATTAGTTTTTGAGAACAAAGGTTGTTCGATATTATTAGATGATAAGATCGTCACGAAAGGAACATTGCATAATGGTTTATTTATGCTAGACACTACTCTACATATCATGAATGTAAATGTGTCCAAGAGGAAACGAGATGAGATGAACAGTACATACCTATAGCATTGTAGGCTAGGTCACATCCATGAAGGAATGATTCAAAATTTGCTAAATGATGGATATCTAGATCCATTCAACTATGTGTCTTATGCAACTTGCGAGCCTTGCCTTCGTGGAAAACTGACCAACTCTCCATTTAATGGAACTGGAGAGAGAGCCACTGAGCTGTTGGAACTCATACAT
>NC_088328.1:1187500-1355000 GCF_036884655.1 Musa acuminata AAA Group
GTGTTTAGTTCTAGAGTGTTGAATAGGATTTTTAGCTAAGCATATTGCACTAGTGTTATCACACTTTATATGTATGTTTTTTAGGTCAATTCTATAATCCTTTAAAGTGTTTTTCATCCATATAACTTGAGCACAGCATGTACCTGCAGCTATGTACTCAGCTTCGGTTGTAGATAATGCAACCGAGATTTGTTTCTTGGAAGACCAAGAAACGAGTGTGTATCCTAAAAATTGACACGTTCCGGATGTGCTTTTTCTATCTAAACTATATCCAGCAAAATTTGCATCAACATAACCAAGCAATTCAAAGTTCTTAGATTTAGAATACCATAATCCTAGTTTAGGAGTTCCTTTTAGGTATCTAAATATCCTTTTAACATCTTTTAAAGGAGATTGCATAGGGTTAGATTGAAATCTAGCATAAAGTCCTATGCTAAACATGATGTCTGGTCTAGTTGCGGTGAGGTAAAGCAAACTATCTATCTTACCCCTATAAGCTCTTTGATCAAAGCTTTCTCCACTTTCGTCAATGTCTAACTTAGTGGAGGTACTCATAGGAGTGTTGATAGCTTTTGAACTATCCATGTTAAATCTTTTTAGCAAGTCTAAAGCATATTTCATTTGATTAAGAAAAATACCATTGCTAAGTTGTTTAATTTGTAAGCCTAAAAAGAAGGTTAATTCCCCTATTAGGCTCATTTCAAATTCTAGACTCATGCTTTTTGCAAATGATTCACATAAGGATTCACTTGTAGAACCAAAAATAATGTCATCAATATAAATTTAAATTATAAAAAATTATTTTTAAAATTTTTAATAAACAATGTAGTATTGACCTTGCCTTTAGAGAAATTATTATGAATTAGAAATGAGATAAGTCTCTCATATCATGCCCTTAGGGCTTATTTCAATCCATGAGAGCTTTAGTCAATTCAAAACATGATTAGGAAAGTTATCATTCTCAAATCCAAGAGATTGTTCAACATAAACTTCTTAGGAGATAAAGCCATTAAGAAAAATACTTTTAACATCCATTTGAAACAACTTAAATTATTACTACTAGCATAGGCAAGGAGCATCCTTATGGCTTCTAATCATACTACATGAGTGAAGGTTTCTTCATAATCGATACTTTCTTCTTGGTTGAAACCTTTGACCATTAATCTAGCCTTCTTTCGAACCATGATACCAAATTCATCTTACTTGTTTCTAAAGACCCATTTAGTACCAATAACTAAATGGTCATTTGGTCTAGGAACAAGCTTCCATACTTCATTTCTCTCAAATTGATTCAATTCTTCTTTCATTGCGATGACCCATGAATCGTCTTTAATGGCTTTATCAATGCATTTAGGTTCAATTTGCGAGAGAAAAGCAGCATTGGCACAAAAATTCTTAAGAGAAGAACGAGTTTGAACCCCTTTCGATGTGTCTCCTATAATTAGCTCCTTAGGATGAGCATCTACATACCTCCATTCCTTCGGCAAAGAAGGTTTGGAAGAAGATGCATCCAAGTTGCTAGATGGAGAAAGGGATTCATTTAAATTCAAAGTATCAAATTTAAGATCATCATCAAAATCATTTTTCTTAACTTCAGAAATTTCATTAAAAATAATATAAATAAATTCTTCTATAACTAAAGTTCTTTTATTATAGATTTGAAAAGCCTTTGAAATAGAAGAATAACCCAGAAAAATTCCCTCATCAGATTTTGCATCAAACTTTCATAAGATATCTTTTTCATTCAAAATAAAATATTTATATCTGAAAACTTTAAAGTATGACACGTTGGGCTTTTTGTTGTTCCACAACTCATGAGGAGTTTTGAAAAGTAATTGTCTTACTAGAACTCTATTCATAACATAGCATGCCATATTTACGGCTTTGGGCCAAAAATATTTGGGTAGGCTATGTTCGTTTAACATGGTTCTAGCCATTTCTTATAAGTTTCTATTCTTTCTTTCTACTACTCTATTTTGTTAAGGATTTCTTAGAGTAGAGAAGTTGTGGTTGTATCCATTAGATTCATAAAATTCTTGGAAATCACGGTTTTGAAATTCATCACCGTGATCACTTCAAATTGACGAAATCATAAAACCCTTTTCATTTTGAACAAGTTTATAAAACTTGGAGAAATACCTAAAGCATTCACTTTTGTGTCAAAAAATAAATCCATGTGTATATATTATAATCATCCACGATGACAAATGCGTATTTGCTACCTCCTAGGCTTGATGTATGTTGAATCTCATATTTTGATGATGAAACCAATTGATAATTATTTATGTTTTAATCTGCATTTTAAGTGATGCAAGATGCTTCGATCAGGATGAGACAATTAAAGCAGGAAGAATCATGTTGGGTCGGCGGAACATGTTAGAATATTGGATGTCGGACCGGTGGATTGATCGACGTATCGACAAAAGGCTTCGGGTCGTGGATTCGGGCATCGAGCCAAGAAGAGCGGATATTGTGCCAAGGATATCGGAGTTGTAGAGTCAACTGGCTGATTGGGCAATAGGCCGTAGGAGAGGACGATACGTCGAAGAATCGGACGAAGCATCGAGGGACCAATGACATGCCAAACAACTTGATTAATGCTTAGTATTAATTGTCTAGATCGAAGTATGTTTTACATGTGTATGATTAACTACGATAGCAAGGCATGAAGTAAAATAAAGTCCTAGAGTCAAGGACGCGATCACGTTGGGAGTTCGAGAGTTCGTTAGAAGTCCGGACGTTCATCAGAAGTTCTGGAGGAACCAGCCGAGAAGTCTGGAGCTTGCCAGAGGAGCTCATCGAAACTTGCCAAGAAGATCATCGTGAAGTCTAGGGGCTTGCCGGAAGTCCGCCGGAACATTGCCAAGAGATCGTCGGAAGATCGCCGGAAGCTTGCTGGAAGAATAGACATAGGGACTTGTTTAGCTTAGCAAATGTCTTAGGATCTCGTAGTTAGCATATAATTGGGCTTAGATTTAGGCCAACCCAATTAGGGGCCAGCTAGGCCTATGTAAGAACTATGTTGGGCCTAATAAGACGCCCAAACAGTGCCCCAAGAAGTCTCACCATTGTGGCGTAGTCTTCGAGATTGTGTCAAGCGGTGGTACCGTCAGTCTGGGCGATTGTACCGCCCCTAGTAGAGTGCCAGGCGGTGGTACCACCTAGCACTACCCCCCAGGCGATGGTATCACCAGACCTAGGCTGTGGTACCACCCAGGGCAGTGTTAGCGTCAAACTGACACTATGTGGTGGTATTGCCCAGCACAAGTGGTGGTACTGCCCATGCCCGGGGAACCTGGGATGGGAAAGTTTTAGGCTCTAAGTTTGAATCAACTTGAAGCCTATAAATACCCCTCTCATCCCTGGGTAAAGCACACAAGCACAAAGAATCTAAAAGCAAAGAAACGCTGTTAAAATCTTATGTGATCTCCTCTCCCTCTTCTAAAGTATTAGACTAGTTTGAGAGAGGAGTAATTGAGTGCTTGTAGGGGTTGTCTCTAAACCCATGAAAAGGAGAAGAGGGGTGTAAAAGGTGATTGGCCTTCACGTATTGAAGGAAGGCCTCTAGTGGACGTCGGTGACCTCGGAGGAGGAGGAAGCCAAAAGTAGATGTAGGTCAAGATTGACCGAACCACTCTAAATCTCGGTTTGCATTTACTTTCTGCTATTTATCTTAACTACAAACTACCTCCATTGCTTTACATCAACTACACTTCTGTATGCTTTCAATTTAAGTTAAGTTTCCGAAAATAGTTTTATGTCTGAAACAGTTTTATCGTACGAAAGTTTTTAAACCGTCGTAATTTTTACTACTGCACTAATTCAACCCCCCCTCTTAGTGTCGACTCTTAATCCTAACAATTGGTATCAGAGCCTCGTTTTCTAATTTGGTTTAACACCCAAATAGAAATGGCTCTTTTTGGCTTTCAAAAGGGTCACTCTCTCATTCGTCCTCCCTTTTTTAATGGGACAGACTACACTTATTGGAAAACTCGAATGAGAGTTTTCTTGCTTTCATTGAATCTCGATTTATGGCACATAGTCGAAAATGGATTTGAAATGTCTTCTCTTCCAATGAACAATTGGAATGATTTGGAGAATGAGACGTTTTCTCTAAATGCAAAGGCCATGAATGCCTTATTTTGTGCTTTAGACAAAAACGAGTTTAATCGGGTTTCTAGGTGCGAAACAGTCTTCGATATTTGGCATATTCTCGAAATCACACACGAAGGCACAAGTGGTGTAAAAGATTCTAAAATTAATTTTTTAATGTATAATTTCGAGCTTTTTCGAATGAAGCCGAGCAAAACCATTATTGACATGTACACCCGTTTTACGGATGTCGTCAATGGTTTAAAAGCTCTTGATAAATGTTTTTCAAATTTTGAACTTATAAATAAAATTTTACGATCGCTTTCTAAAACTTGGGATTCTAAAGTAACGGTCATACAAGAGGCTAAAAACCTAAACAACCTTCCACTCGAAGAACTAATTGGGTCTTTAATGACCTACGAAATGAATAATGTAGCAAAAATGAAACTCGAGAATAACCTTCCAAAGAACAGGAAGGATTTGGGACATAGAACATTTGAAGACCACTCGAGCATAAGTTCAAGTGATGGTGAACTAAAACGACAAATGAAACAAAAATTGAAAAGCAAAAAGAACGGAACTACTTGCTTTAAACGCAAGAAGAAGAACATAAATTAAGATGAATCGAGCTCCTCCGAAGACGAGGAGAAAAACAACAAAGGCAAGGTGGCAAACTACGCCTTAACGCCTTTCAACGTTGAGGTAATCAAAATGCCTTTAATTTATTTCGAAATTACATGATGCTTTTCATGATGCATTTATTTTTTTTGTTTAGAATAATTTTTTTTTTTAAATTGCATGTTTAAAAATAAAAATACAAAAATTAGGATCATTCTTATCATTCTAGTAATTTTGAAAATGATCATGAAAATTACATGTTTTATGATAATATAATAAAATATTAAATATAAATCTAATGATTGTACACCTAGTAAGATTAATCTTATGTATGTGCTTAAGAAGCAAGAATGTGTATTTTGATAATTTCCATATTGCTTTTCAATGACGATGCATGGCTTTTGTATGGAAGGCTTGATGATTTTTTTATGGACCTTATCTTTGGTTTTCAACATGATGTATGGTTTTGATAGAAGAACAAAAATTTAGGCATGCTAATATAAAGTCAATCATATAAATTAAAACTAAAGAAGTTTTAGATATCTATAAGAATCATTCAAAATTATGTTCAATGAAACCTTGCTTGATATTGTGATGAAAATACTAAATATTTTGAAACCATATTTTGATGTCATAATGATCATGCTTAATAAATTTCGAAATTATGCATGATAATTTTCAAGTAATTTATGATTTATTGATCTTGATGGTTTTTATGATGAAATTTATTTTTTTATCCTAAACTATTGATGGTATATATTTTTATTTGGAATAAATGAAAAAAGACATGCTTGAATGAAATAAAATCATATGAATTGAAACAACAAAAAAGAGGAAAATATTTTTCTTGAAAATTATTTTTCTCTATCTTATTGATTTTGATGAATCCATTTGTATCATTTTTACGAATCTCTTGGACTTTGAAAATGATTTTGATGATTTAAATTTGAATAAATCTTTATCCAAGTCATTATCTTGATTCCTTGATATTTATAAATTAAGATTTATTATGAATCAAGATTTTTCATTAATCGTTCTCCTATGATTCTTCTTGGTATTTTATTTAAGAGGAAATTTAATATATGAATCATGTCTTTTGATATTTACAAGATCTTATCTCTCATGATATGATTTTTATGTACAATTCCTTGTATTCATCAAGTAATATCTCATCGCCAAGTTCTTCTTGATATTCTTCATGTGATGATATGAATGCATGCAATACTTATGCTTTTTATTATAATGATGTATGTATTCCATATAATGTATATCATTAATGCTCTAAATGATGAATGTTTGGTATCATGATCAAAGTATTGATAAATGCTTAAAAATTTTAATGTTTTAGTATCATGTATGATATGCTCATAATGATGATTGATCTATTTTTTGGTATCGTGCATGAAAAATGAAGTGTAAGCTTTTGAAATTGTGTATGTTTTAATTTGAAAATATAATGATGCACAAATAAGATTGATACTTTACCTTTATCATGATTTGAAAATTGATGAAAAGGGTCTTCCCTTCTATTTGACAATGACAAAGGGGGAGAAATATTGCTAGCTCATGATGCAAAACATGCTCACTTGCACTTTGCAAAGGAAGCAAAAATAACACTTCTCAAATGAGACGAATTGCTATCTTGAACATCACTATCTTGCCAAAACTCAAGAAGCAAAACTTGCAAATTGCAATAGGAAGCAAGAATCGCTAGCTTACACACTTCAACAAGAAAGCTATCTTGCATTTGCTTTCAAAATTTTTGCTAGCTTGTATGTTACAAAACTTGCTTTCTTTTTCAAACATTTGCTAGCTTGAACATTGCAAAACAAACATGCTGAACTTGCATATCTAGCAAAATTTATAAACTTGCAAAACTCAAAATTTTTTTGATAGCTTGCATGGTTATAAAACTGGAGATTTATGATGCAATGTATTGAACTTGTTTTCCAAACACATGAATAGTTGGACTTCTCCTTTTTGTTGATGACAAAGGGGGAGAAGTATGATGACATATTATGCATAAGTTTATGATAACATGTTGCTTGGATTTTTGAATCCAAGAGTCTCTATCAATACGGCATATTGATAGGGGGAGTTTGTTTAAACTTTGGGAGTTAAGGTTAACTCCGTCATCAATTGATTGTCATCATCAAAAAGGGGGAGATTGTTGAATCTCGTATTTTGATGATGAAACCAATTGATAATTGTTTATGTTTTAATCTACGTTTTGAGGGACGCAGGATGCTTCGATCGGGATGAGACAATTAAAGCAGGAAGAATCATGTTAGGTCGGTGGAACATGTCAGAAGATTGGACGTCAGACCGGTGGTTCGGTCAACGTATCGACAGAAGGCTTCGGGCCGTGGATTTGGGCATTAGGCCAAGAAGAGCGAATATTGCGCTAAGGATATCAGAGTTGCGGAGTCAACTGGTCGATTGGGCAATAGGCCGCAGGAGAGGACGATGCGCCGAAGAATCGGACGAAGCTTCGAGGGACCAATGACATACTAGACAACTTGATTAATGCTTAGTATTAATTGTATGGATCGAAGTGTATTTTACACGTGCATGATTAACTATGATAGCAAGGCATAAAGCAAAATGAAGTCCCGGAGTCAAGGACGCGATTACGTTGGGAGTTTGAGAGTTCGTTGGAAGTCCGGACGTTCATCAAAAATTCTGAAGGAACCAGCCGAGAAGTCTCGAAGTTTGCTAGAGGAGCTCATCGGAACTCGCCAAGGAGATTGTCGTGAAGTCCAGGAGCTTGTCGGGAGTCTGCTAGAACATTACCAAGAGATCGTCGGAAGATCGCCGGAAGCTCGCTGAAAGAATAGACATAGGTACTTATTTAGCTTAGCAAATGTCTTAGGATCTCATAGTTAGCACGTAATTGGGCTTAGATTTGGGCCAACCCAATTAGGGGCCAGCTAGCCCATGTAAGAACTATGTTGGAGACTATGTCAAATGGTGGTACTGCCCAGCATTGCCCCCCCAGGCGATGGTACCGCCAGACCTGGGCGGTGGTACTACCCACGGCAGTGTCAACATTAGATTGACACTGGGCGGTGGTACTGCCCAATGCAGGCGGTGGTACCGCCCATGCCCGGGGAACCCAGGATGGGAAAGTTTTAGGCTTCAAGTTTGAATCAACTTGAACCCTATAAATACCCCTCTCATCCCTACACAAGCACAGAGAGTCTAAAAGTAAAGAAACGCTACTGAAATCTTATGTGATCTCCTCTCCCTCTTTTGAAGTATTAGATTACTTTGAGAGAGGAGTAAGTGAGTGCTTGTAAGGGTTATCTCCTAAACCCGTAAAAAAGAGAAGAGGGGTGTAAAAGGTGATTGGCCTTCGCCTATTGAAGGAAGGCCTCTAGTGGACGTCGGTGACCTCGTCGGAGGAGGAAGCCAAAAGTGGATGTAGGTCAAGATTGACCGAACCACTCTAAATCTCGGTTTGTATTTACTTTCTGCTATTTATCTTAACTGCAAACTACACTTCCGTATGCTTTCAATTTAAGTTAAGTTTCCGAAAATGGTTTTACGTCGGAAATGGTTTTATCGTACGAAAGTTTTTAAACCGTCGTAATTTTTACCACTGCACTAATTCACTCCCCCCCCCCCCCCCCTCTTAGTCCCAACTCTTGATCCTAACAATGTAGAAATTTGTCCGAACCAGTCCATATGGATCAATTGCAAAGGTCTAGAGATGCTTATTTGGTTCTTAGGTTTGAAGCTATATTTTATTTATTTTCCTAGTTGACATGCATCACACACATTATCTTTGACGAACTTGATATGAGAAATTCCTCTTACAAGTTCCTTAGATAAAATTTGAGAGATTAGTTTAATGCTAGCATGACCTAATCTCCTATATCAAAGCCATGTATCGTCATTTAAAGCCGAAAACATATTTCATTACAAAGATCATTAATATCGATAGTGTATACATTATTTTATTGCAGAGAAATCATAGATATATTTTTGTGTGGTTTTTCTATAATACAAGCATTAGATTCAAATTTAATAATATATCCTTTATCACACAATTGACTAATTCTCAAAAGGTTATGTTTTAAGCCATCAACTAACAACACATCTTTAATAAAAAAGTTGGATGTGTTACCTATAGTTCCTTTGCTAATGATTTTACCCTTGTTGTTATCTTCGAAGGTGGCATATCCTTCGTCTAGGCTAGTGAGCTTAGAGATTTGAGATGGATCTCCGGTCATATGCCATGAGCATCCACTACTAAGGTATCATCTCTTGCTCCTAGCTTGTGATGGTATATGTTTCTACAAAAGAGGATGTTTAGGTACCTATTTGACCTTAGTTACCTCAAAAATCAATCGGCTTAACATATCATTTTGCATAGAATTCTTTATGGTTCCTTTAGGAATCCAAATCAATTTGTGTGGGCTACACGTCTTAAATTGACAATGATAAGCTACATGTCTAAGTTTGCAACAAAAGTTGCATTTGTTTTGAGGTAAAATATGCAAGATAGGACCTTTAACAAATGTGGTTGGATTTTGGTGAGAACTACTCACAAATCTGATTTCACTTATTTTATGAACGTAACCCTTATTGGCAAGAATCATGTTTAAGGACTTGCTACCAACCTCAAATTTTTCTAAGGTTTCTTTGGGTAGCAAGTTTTCCTTTCTAAGTGTTTTTACTTTATGGCATTTCGTACATAGAGCTCAACTATGATTATACTCAACTTTTAATCTATTGTAATCACTAATAAGAGAATCATGCTCCTTTTTTAACAATTTATATTTTTTACTAATTGGTTTGCATTCATCAAATAAATCATGAAAATCATTTAATAGTTCATCAAATAATAAATTTACATCAATTAAACTTGTTACCTCATCTCCAATGGCCATTAGTGTATAGTGAACAACTTTCTCGGCTTTGGTTGGCTCCTCTTCTTCGGAGCATATTACTTAATCTTTCTTGGGTTCAAATTTATTTTTAGTGTCATTTTTAAATTTATTCCTTCTTATATATTTTTTAAATTTCCTTGTTAAAAGTGCCAAGTCTTCATCAAGGTCCTCATCACTTGAGTTTTTTTTCAAGTGGTCTTCTTGGGTTCTTAGTGTCATATCCTTCCTGTTCTTTAGAAGAGGGTGTTCTTAAGCTCTTCATGAGCTTTACAAGTCATCTCATAGGTCATTAGTGACCCAATTAGTTCTTCAAGGGAAAAAATATTTAAATATTTGGCCTCTTGAATGGTCGTGACTTTAGGGTCCCAACTCTTTAGGAGGGATCTTAAAACTTTATTAACGAGTTCAAAATCCGAGAAACCTTTACCAAGTCCTTTATTAGGACCCTTTTTCTGAGCTTTTGAATAATGTTTATTGAGTCTGTTTAGTCCAGTTGTTTATTGAGTCGGTTTGGTTTAGTTAGAGTCAAGTAGAAGTTTATTTAATATTTATTTATTATTAGAGTTCAAGTCCTGATGGACTCTGGGTGGAACTCTATAAATAGGGATGTAACTGCTTCTTTTCGGTAATCTATGAAAAATATTATTTTGTCTTTGGACAAACCCTAGGAGGCCGATCCCCTCGAAGTGATCAAGGAGGGCTGATCCCCTCGAAGCGATCAAGGACGTCGATCCCCTCGAAGCGATCATTATCATCCCCATTTATCCCCTTTCTTTCATGATAAGACTTTAGGGTCTTATCATTTGGTATCAAAGCGACGATAAGACTTTAGGGTCTTATCATTTGGTATCAGAGCCTACGATAAGACTTTAGGGTCTTATCATTTGGTATCAGAGCGGCGATCCTCGGCGTTCTCGCTGTAGTTCGTCATCTCAAAAAAAAAAAAATTGTGAGTGCGAAGCCAGCAGCCACACATGCTGTTCCTTCTCAACCAAGAAGGAACATTTGCTTCCCGGCGCCGACCACCCCTGCTTCCCTTCCCCTCCACCGCCGGTGCTGCTTCCTAATCGGCGACCACCGCCGCCGCTACTCCTGGGCTAGCGCCCACTGCTGCCGCTGTGCCCCGGCCAGCAACCTTCTCACCTCGCCTCCTCGCTGCCTGCATCTTGCTCGAGCGAGAAGGGCCGCGGCCGCAGTTTCCCAGCCAGCGGACCACCCATCGCCGCTTCTACCGTCGACAACGCTGCCATAGCTGCACCGCCATCACTGCCTTCCCTTGGTTGCAGCTTTGGCCATGGGATATGTCGGCGTCGTTGTTTCTGTGGTGCGATAGAAACAGAGCAGGCCGCTGGTCCCTCTGCTGTCGCAGGCGCAGGTTGCCTCTACCGCCGCCGCTGTTTCTCGACCACTTCAACGCCACGCCTCTCCTTCGTTGCCGAGCCACCACCGCTTCAAGCCACCGTGCGACGACCGCGGCACGCCTCCCTGGCAGCCGATCCCCCTTGCTCTGCATCTTTTGTAACCGAAACAGGGCAATCACGGGTAACTCACATCTGCTGCCCTTGTTTCCAGCCGCCGCCGTCGCCTCGAGCGCCATCGCCATCGCCTTCCAGCCGCTGCTCCCCCGTGCGACGACCGTCGCTCGCCTCCCAGCCGCTGCTCCCCCTTGCTCTGCATCCGTGGTGACCGAAATAGGGCATTTACCACCGTCGCAGTCGCGGGTCCTCTTGCTGCCGCAGTCGCGGATCCCCTTGCTACTGCGAACGTCGGTTGCCACCACCGTCACCACTGCTGCCTAGCCAGCGACGACGCTACTCGCCGCCCAGCCTGCCATGACCCTCGCTGCCTCCTTCTCCACCGCCGCCGCTGCACTCCGGCCAGCAACGACTGCTGCTGCCAGCCACCGCAGCCTTCACCTCAACCCCCTCGATCTGCACCGTTGCTGCAGCCCCCTTGCTCTACATCGTTGCCGCAGCCGCCGGTTGCCACCACTGCAGCCTCAACCCCGGTCACTTCAACGACACTGTTGTGTCCTCAACCGCACGCGATCCATTGACGTCACCAACGCCTTCATAGTGCGGTAGAGACAGAGCAATGCTACCTTCCATTCGTACCGTCGCAACCATCGCAGCGATAGGCCCTTGGCGACGCTGCCCCCAACTGCAGCCACATCAACGCAGTCGCCTTCCAACCCCGGCGCTCTCACCCCACACCTCGATAGAAACAGGGCAGCTACTCTTCCTCCAACGCAGTGACCGCAGCACTGCCCTTGGCATCCACCTCCTCGGCAACTTCGCATCTTTAGTGTTGATGCCCTTGTCCGACACCAAAAACAGGAGTTGAGATTATAGATTTGCAGTCTTACGCAATGGCCACCGATAACTCAATGAAAGCACAAATGGAAGCATTGGAAATTAGAATTGAGAACCGGTTACAAGAAGTACTTAATGATTTCAAAAAGGATTTACTGGGGAGCCTTAGTAAATTTCAACAAGGTGGGAGCTCAAGTTCTACGTTGCACAGATCTGAAAATACAGGAAAAGGGCCCCAAGATCATGACACAAATTACTCACACATAAAGATGGAATTTCCGAGATGGAAAGATGGAGATCCGACCAATTGGATCTCTAAGGCAGAAAATTTTTTCCGTTTTCACAGAACCCCAGAAGAATCCAAGGTAGAAGTGGCCTCAATCCAACTCGAGGGAGATGCACTCCAGTGGTACGATTGGTATGAAACTTTTCACGGAGTTCCTTCGTGGGAGCAGTTCAAAAAAGGGCTTCTTGTTCGCTTTCGCCCATCCGAATATGAGAATGTTGATTGTCGGCTCGCCAAAATTCGTCATACTTCTACAGTGTTAGAATATCAGAGTAGGTTTGAAATATTATCAAATCAAGCTAGAGATTGGTCGGACCGACAACTTCTGGATACATTTATTGAAGGGCTTATTCCAGAGATCCGGTGTGAAGTTAAGGCTCGTCAACCCCGCACTATGATAGCTGTGATCTCATTTGCAAATATACATAAGAAAAAAATTAGCAAAGAAAGATCAGCAAGAGGTTTGTACTATGATGAAAAATAGAGTATGGAGCACCGATGTAAACAAGGGCAACTTCTGATGATTGAACCAATTAGAGAGGAGCCGAAAGCTAAGAATGTGGACTCCGATCATGAAGGTATAAATTCTAATGAAGACGTTTAACCTACCGTACATACAATGCATACATTAGCCGACTACTCTAACCCGCAAACTATGGAAGTTGCCGGAACTCTAGAGCACCAGCCTATTATAGTTTCGATTGATACTGGTAGCACTAACAATTTTATGGATAGTGAGACTGTTGACGGATTGGCCCACCAAATTGAAGACTATGACATATTCAAAGTAAAGATCGTTGATGGATAGATTTTCACTTGTGATAGCAAAGGTTTAAAGATAAAATTGATTATACAGGGCCAGAAGTTTCATGCAACGATTACTACACTAAAAGACCGACCTATTGCTTACACTATCAAAAAGTGGAGACTATACTTACTTGATCAACGGGTTGTGATGCATTGCAGATAGTCTATGGCTAAAGTACTAAAAGAGAAGCTCCCCGAGATTGATGATGCTCAGCCTTGAGGACAAGGCTGATTTGAAGAGGGAGGAACTGTTAGGACCCTTTTTCTGAGCTTTTGAATAATGTTTATTGAGTCTGTTTAGTCCAGTTGTTTATTGAGTCGGTTTGGTTCAGTTAGAGTCAAGTAGAGGTTTATTTAATATTTATTTATTATTAGAGTTCAAGTCCTGATGGACTCTGGGTGGAACTCTATAAATAGGGATGTAACTGCTTCTTTTCGATAATCTATGAAAAATATTATTCTGTCTTTGGACAAACCCTAGGAGGCCAATCCCCTTGAAGTGATCAAGGAGGGCCGATCCCCTCGAAGCGATTAAGGAGGTCGATCCCCTCGAAGCGATCATTATCATCCCCATTTCTCCCCTTTCTTCCACGATAAGACTTTAGGGTCTTATCATTTGGTATCAGAGCCTATGATAAGACTTTAGGGTCTTATCATCCTTTTAGACCATTGACGACATCCGTAAATCAGGTGTACATGTCTCCAATGTTCTCACTCGGTTTCATCCGAAATAACTCATAAGTGTGCACTAAAAGATTAATTTTTGACTCCTTCACTCTACTAGTGCCTTCATGAGTCACTTCGAGTGTATGTCAAATATCAAAAATTGTTTCATAAATTGACACTTAATTAAACTCGTTTTTATCTAATGCATAAAACAAGGCATTCATAGCCTTAGCATTTAATGTAAAAGTCTTCTTCTCCAACTCATTGCAATCGTTCATTGGAAGAGAAGACTTTTGAAAACCGTTTTCGACAATATTTCAAAGCTCAAAATCCATTGAAATTAGGAGCATCCTTATTCTAGTCTTCCAATATGTATAATTCATCCCATTAAACATGGGCGGACATATAATCAAATGACCCCATTGGTTGCTAGCAAATACCATCTCTCTTGGGTTTTAAATCAAACGAGAGAGAACCTTACTCTAATACCAATTGTTAGGATCAAGAGCGGTAGTAAGAGGGGGGGGTAAATTAGTGCAGCGAAAAACTTTTACGATTTCGAAAGACTTTGTTTCGATTAAAACCGATTCCGACAAAAATGATTTTGATTCAATCCATTTCGGAGAGAATTTGAACTTGAAAGCTTTTTGTAAAAGTGTAAGAGAAGATTAAAAAGATTTGCAGTAATGTAAATTGCACAAATGAAAAACAATAGTTTAGTAAAATATTTGTACGATTAAAACTGATCTCAGAAGCTATTTACTTGAAAGCATATGTGAGACGTAGGCATAGTAAAAGTAAGGTAAGGAGGAGAGATAGTTTGTTATAAAAGTAAATTGCTCAAACTAAATGCAAACCGAGTTTCAAAGTGGTTCGGTCAATGTGACCTACGTCCACTTTTGGATTCCTCCTCCGACAAGGTCACCGACGTCCACTAAAAGCCTTCCTTCAATAGATGAAGACCAACCACCTCATATAGTGCTTTCTCCTTTTCATGGGTTTAGGAGAGAACCATTACAAGTCTCACACATCTCTTGAATGATCTCAATACTTAGAAAGGGAGGAGGAGAACTCTAACACTTGTTTACAAAACTTTTACACCCCAACAACTCAAGATTATCTCAATGCTTTCGTGCCCTTTCATGCAGAAAAGGGTGGGATTTTTTTAGGCCCCAATGACTTCAAAAATGGAGCCAAAAAGTGTCTAATCCCAGATTTCCGGGGTCTCGATGTTAGGACTCTAGCTAGGAGAGTCCTAATTGAGACGGACATTCATGTAAAACCTACCTAAGTTGATCCCTATTAAAGAGATGAAGAGGCCGGCTAGGGTTAGGAGGTTTTTTCTTAGAGAAGAATTAGGAGTTGTAAGGGAATAGGAGTCTTGAGTATGAGTCCTATTAGGAGTTGGTTAGAAGTAAGAGTCTTAAGTAGGAGTCTTATTAGGAGTTAGGGTTTAGAAGCCCTATAAATAGCCATGTATTCCTCCTCTTTTCATAAGCAATAGATGAATCTTTTCTACAGCCTTTTAGCAGCAACTTGGAGGGGGGAACCCCTATAGAGTTCCAAGGAGGCCGATCCCCTAAAGAGATCAACCCCAAGTTTAGAATTTGCAAAGGTTCTAACACCTAGTATCAGAGCAGCATTCTTGGCATCTCGCTGCCCTTCCATAGCCATCCATCAGCCCTCCACAGCCGCCCAAAGCAATTCTCACAATTGCTTAAAAGATCATCGCCAAATTCCGCCATCATCTCCACCACCGTGGATCATCCTTTGATCTCCCCGTGAATTGCAACAGGTTCTGGTTTCCTACCTTACTACTGCTGAAATTTAGTTATCTCTATCCGAAAATCCAAAAAAAAAAAAAATTGTTCCTATATTGCTGCATAAACTTTTCGTCACAAAGTTTTGATCTCTACAACTAAAGATACATTGCAGAATTTCAGCCGCATAGCAGTGTTTGTTTGATCTTGATACTATATTTTCTCTGTCCAAACCTCTACAAAATTTTCTTGATTAAATTGGACATCCTTGCTGTCTTTTTTTTTTTATAAGTTCCTTCCTATCATATAAACTAAGATATTACTATTAATTCCCTCCTCAAATCTCTCAAATTTTTGGTGGAGATTTCGTCGAGAAATCGCTGTTTCTTCGACGACAATTCTGCTCTTACAAGACAACACAATTCTACATCAAACTTTCACTGATTTCTATCAAACCTTTGCTGTCATCCACCATAGATTGAAAACTTTCATCCACAGCCCTAAAACTCCACCAAACCACACCTTCAAACTGCACCCAAAAAAGCCACAAAACAAACCTAAATCGCAGCCTACATTTACCAATCCACCAACCCTTTCAACCATCACTTCTCTCAACCTATACATGCCTTTAACCCATCAACAAAAGAGAGATCTTAACATCACAGATTTGGAGTCATATACTATGGCATCTGAGGAGGCAATTATTGAATCTCGTATTTTGATGATGAAACCAATTGATAATTATGTTTATGTTTAACTGCATTTTGAGTGATACAGGTCTACTCGATCAGGATTAGACAATTAACGCAGGAGGAATTGACGTTGCGCCGGAAGAGATCACGTCAGGATATTGGACGGCTGAATGCTTCGGATGTCGGGCATCGGGCCAAGGAGAGCGAAATTGCACCAAGGATATCGGGGTTGCGGAGGTCAACCGCCGATTGGGCAACAAGCCGCAAGAGAGGACGATGCACCGAAGAATCGGACGAAGCGCCAACCAATGACGTGCCGGGCAACAGAATGTCAATTCGCGTTGTAATAATTGTCTAGATCGGAGTTGAGTTTTGGTTTGTGTGTGCAGGATTAACTACGATAACGATGAAGACATAAAGTGAAACAAAGTGCTGGAGTCAAGCGTGAAGGATTCGTTGGGAGTTCGAGAGTTCGACGGAAGTCCGAAGGTTTGTCGGGAATGCTGCCGGAACTAGCCGAGAATGAGTAGGGAGCTTGCCGAAGGGTTTTTCGGAAGCTCGCCGGAAGGTTCGTTGGAAGTTCACGGAGCTCACCGAGAAAGATCGGAGCTTACCGAAGAAGCTCGTTGGAACTCGCCAAGATCAAATCGTGAAGTCTAGGAGCTTGTCGGGAGTCCGTAGAATGGTTTCCGAGAGTTTATCGGAAGACCGTCGGAAGTTAGCCGGAAGCTCGCCGGAAGAAGTCTTGACTTACGGACTTTGTAATAGCTTAGAAAATGTCTTTAAATTCGTATTTAGCACGTTAATTAGGGTTAGGATTAGGTGTTAATCCTATAACCCAAGTAGGGGTCAATTGGGCCCGAGTTCGGACTGGTTTGGGCCAAGTTTGGAGCCCAACCAGTGAGCCGAATTGGCCTAGGCGGTGGCACCGCCTAGGCTGGGCGGTGACACCTCCTGGGCTGGGCGGTTGCACCGTCCAGCACCCGAGCGCTGGGCGGTGGCACCGCTTGGCTGGGCGGTGGCACCGCTAGCATCAGGAACATAAGATAATTCAAATTTTTGGAGCCCAAATTTGAATCCTCTTTAGGCCTATAAATACCCCTCAAGTCTCAGCTGAGAAGACAACTTTTTTTGAGCAGCAAGTGTTTGAGAGAAAGGTCTTAGAAAAGTCCTAGCTAATCTTGTTTTCATTTTGCTAGTGTTCACCTCCTTTCTTGCTGAAAATTTGTAAGAGAGTGAACCGCTTGTAAAGAGTTGTAAGAGGGGTATTTACCCTTCCCTTTCAAGAGATTTGCTAGTGGAAGGTGGGAGCCTCATCGAAGAGGGGCCTCGCAAGTGGATGTAGGTCATTTGACCGAACCACTTTAAAATCGGCGTAATCTCCCGTTTGCGTTTATGTTTATGCATTTATCTTTCTACAAACCTTTACTTTGCTAAGTTCACTGCCCTCATCTTATTACGTACGCTTTCAATGCAATTGAAACGATTTCAAACGAAACATTATTTTTATCGTACGAAAGATTTTCTAAAACCGAAGTTTTAATCCGCTGCACTAATTCACCCCCCCCCCCCCCCTCTTAGTGCTGCTCCGATCCTAACAATTGGTATCAGAGCCACATTTTTCTACCTTGGTTTAACACCCAAATAGAAATGGCTCTTTACGGCTTTCAAGAGGGTCACTCTCTCATTTGTCCTCCCTTTTTCAATGGGACGGACTACATTTATTGGAAAACTCGAATGAGAGTTTTCTTACTTTCTTTGGATTTGAATTTATGGCACATAGTCGAAAATGGATTTGAAATGTCTTCTCTTCCAATGAACAAATGGAATGATTTGGAGAAGAAGATGTTTTCTTTAAACGCAAAGGCTATGAATGCCTTATTTTACGCTTTGGACAAAAATGAGTTCAATCTGGTTTCTTTATGCGAAACAGCTTTCGACGTATGGCACACTCTTGAAATCACACACGAAGGCACTTCTAGAGTTAAAGATTCAAAAATCAACATTTTAATGCATGATTTCGAGCTTTTTCAAATGAAGCCGAGCGAAACCATTGTTGACATGTACACCCGTTTCACGGATGTCGTCAATGGTTTACAAGCTCTTAGCAAATGTTTCTCAAATTTTGAACTTGTTAGTAAAGTTTTACGATCACTTTCTAAAGCTTGGGAATCAAAAGTAACGGCAATACAAGAAACAAAAGATTTAAATATTTTTCCACTTGAAGAGCTTATCGGCTCATTAATGACAATAGAAATGGTGCGCAATGCACATGATGAACACAATGAACACTTGAACTACCTTCTAAAGAACAGGAAGGATTTGGAACCTCGGACAAATGAATACCACTTGAGCGATGACTCAAGTGATGAGGACAATGATGAACTTGAACTTCGAACACCAACTCTTAATAAGTTCATTAAACAAAAATCTAAAATAAACAATGAACTTGAATGGAGGAAGAGGCCAAAGAAAAGGAAGGCACCCAAGGATGAATCAAGAACTTCCAAAGGCGAAACGGCGAATTGGGCTTTGACGGGCTTCGACTACAAGGTAAGTAACTCAACTCTCTTGAATTATTTTGAAATTACTTGAAGTTTTTCATGAGTTCTTAATTTAGATAGTTGGAATAGGAAATAAAAAAATTATTTTTTAAAAATTATATCATGTTTTTCTTTTTTAGCATCTTTGAAAAAATTAAAAATTTGATCAATGAAAAGTATATTGCTAAGGTTTCATGCATGTTATGTTTTGAAATGTTGAATGATGTATGCAACATTATGGATTATAGTTATATGATATGTGATAATGCTTAGGATTAATCCTTGCATGTGTCTTTTGATGATTTTATGTCATGCATGAGTTTTTGAAGTAAATGTTGATTTGATACTCTCATTTTGGATTAACATGTTTTTGGTTTAATCATTTTTATGACGAATTAAGATGACATTCTCATGACATATTAAGATGACATAGTGCATGTACATCTATGTATGAATTTCTTGATAGTCTTTTGATGATAGATGTGATATCATGATGTTTTATTTTTGATGTGTTTGGTCTTGACGGCTTTATGACGAAACTTATGTTTTGACTTTAAATGATGATACAATGTTTTCACAAAAAGACTTGAACACTCTCACATGAAATCAATTGTATGAAATGGAAATGAATTTTCTATTCTATTGAGATTAATGAATTTATTTTACCAATCTTATGAATCTCATGAAAATAAACATGATGAATATTTTATAAATGAGTTGTCTTATAAGATTTTGCCTTTACATCTTGAACTTTAATGCTTATATTGATTTGGCATATAAAGACTAAGGCATGCTCATAAGAAGCAAATCACATGAATAGAAATTTATAAAAATGAAATGTAATCCTCTATCTTATTGATTTCTACCTAAGAGACCAATAAAACTATCTATGCCATTTTGAATCTCTTGAAAGAAATGTTGAGATTTTGATGATTTGGATGATTTGAATTTGAATGAGTTTTATTCAAAATCATGATCTTGATTCCGTGATATTTACAAATTAAGATTTATTATGAATCAAGATTTTTTCATTAATCGATCTCCTAAGATTTTCTTTTGATTATTTATGAGTATGTTTTTCAAAAAGAAATCATGCCTTTTGGTATTCATATGTTCTAATCTTTCATGATGTGATTTTTATACAATTCCTTGTATTCATGAAATGTCTATCGCATCACCCAATTACTTTCTTCTTGATATTCCTTATGTGGTGATTAAAATTATGCATGAAATACTCTTGATATTATTTTGATGTATACAAATGAAAAGTTATAATCATGAATGATCGGATGAAATTTGACAAGTTAATATCTTCATGATTTGAAATATTTATAATTTGAAATTATGCATGCAATTGCTTTGTATTGTGATGATATATGCATCATGAATACTTTATTATCATACATGAAAATAGTGATAAACATTTTAAAAATAAATGTTTATATCATGTTAGATGATTTTACATTTTGTGCATGATGAGTTATAGTGATGATTGAAACAATGATTGAAATGCTTTAAATGATGAATGTTTGGTATCATGATCAACATGTTGATAAATGCTTGAAAATTTTAATGTTTGAGTATCATGTATGATATGCTTATTAATGATGATTGATTTATTTTTCGGTATCGTGCATGAAAAATAAGATTATTGAAATTGTGTATGTTTTAATTTGAATATATAATGATGCACAAATAAGAATGATACTTACCTTTGTCATAATACGAAAATTGATATAAGGGTCTTCCCTTCTTTTTGACAATGACAAAGGGGGAGCAAGAATTTCTAGCGTGGACATCATGAAAAGAGGCAAACTAACTAGCTTGCACAATTCAAGATTAAAGCAAAAATTACACTTCTCAAAAGAGAAGATGCAAATGTAACATTTGCCAAATTGTTTGCTTGCCTCATGTAAAACATTATCTCTTGCTAGTTTGACATTTTTGCTAGCTTGTATGTTGCAAAACTTGATCACTTTTTCAAACATTTTGCTAGCTTACACTTTGCAAAGAAAGCAAAAATGACACTTCTAGAAGAAAGAGCTTGTTATTTTGAACATCACAAGCTTGCCTATCTTAAGAAACAAAAATTACAAAAGTGCTATCTTGCCTATCTCAAGAAGCAAAACTTGCAACTTGCACATTGCAATAGGAAGCAAGAATTATGAGCTTACACAAGAAAGCTATCTTGCATTTGCTTTCGAAATTTTTGCTAGCTTGTATATTGTGAAACTTACATATCGTAAAAATTGCTAGCTTGTAGTCTAAAGAGAAGCAAAAAGTTGCTATCTCAAAAGAAGCAAATGTGCTATCTTGCCTATCTTAAGAGGCAAAAATGCTAACTTACACATCTAGCAAAACTTGACAAATTTGCATATTTCAAGAAGCAAGAGTTGCTTTCTTGAACATCTCAATATTGCTAGCTTGCATGATGTAGAACTTGCTATCTTGAACATTACCAAAAGTGCTATCTTGTATGCTGTAAAACTTGCATATCTAAAACTTGATAGCTTGAATGTCCTAAGCATGATGCATTACTTGCTAAATTTTCTAGCTTCAAAACTACATGATGATAAAACTTAATATTATGTTTTTCATGCAATGAGTTGAACTCATATTACAAACACAAAGAATAGTTGTACTTCTCCTTTTTGTTGATGACAAAGGGGGAGAAGTATGTTGATGACATGATATGCATAAGTCTATGCATGAGTTCATAATGACGTATTGCAAGTATTCATGATGAATATTGCAATGACTTGAATTCAGTTTTAATTCAAGGTTCTATCAATATGGAATATTGATAGGGGGAGTTTGTTTAAACTTCGGGAGTCAAGTTTAACTCCGTCATCAATTGGTTGTCATCATCAAAAAGGGGGAGATTGTTGAATCTCGTATTTTGATGATGAAACCAATTGATAATTATGTTTATGTTTAACTACATTTTGAGTGATGCAGGTCTACTCGATCAGGATTAGACAATTAACGCAGGAGGAATTGACGGTGCGCCGGAAGAGATCACGTCAGGATATTGGACGGCTGAATGCTTCGGATGTCGGGCATCGGGCCAAGGAGAGCGAAATTGCGCCAAGGATATCGGGGTTGCGGAGGTCAACCACCGATTGGGCAACAAGCCGCAAGAGAGGACGATGCACCGAAGAATCGGACGAAGCGCCAACCAATGACGTGCCGGGCAACAGAATGTCAATTCGCGTTGTAATAATTGTCTAGATCGGAGTTGAGTTTTGGTTTGTGTGTGCAGGATTAACTACGATAACGATGAAGACATAAAGTGAAACAAAGTGCTGGAGTCAAGCGCGAAGGATTCGTTGGGAGTTCGAGAGTTCGACGGAAGTCCGAAGGTTCGTCGGGAATGCTGCCGGAACTAGCCGAGAATGAGTAGGGAGCTTGCCGAAGGGTTTTTCGGAAGCTCGCCGGAAGGTTCGTTGGAAGTTCGCGGAGCTCACCGAGAAAGATCGGAGCTTACCGAAGAAGCTCGTTGGAACTCGCCAAGATCAAATCGTGAAGTCTAGGAGCTTGCCGGGAGTCCGCAGAATGGTTTCCGAGAGTTTATTGAAAGACCGTCGGAAGTTCGCCGGAAGCTCGCCGGAAGAAGTCTTGACTTACGGACATTGTAATAGCTTAGAAAATATCTTTAAATTCGTAATTAGCACATTAATTAGGGTTAGGATTAGGTATTAATCCTATAACCCAAGTAGGGGTCAATTGGGCCCGAGTTCGGACTGGTTTGGGCCAAGTTTGGAGCCCAACCAGTGAGCTGAATTGGCCTAGGCGGTGGCACCGCCTAGGCTGGGCAGTGGCACCGCCCAGCACCCGAGAGCTAGGCGGTGACACCTCTTGGGCTAGGCGGTTGCACCGTCCAGCACCCGAGCGCTGGGCGGTGGCACCGCTTGGCTGGGCGGTGGCATCGCCAGCATCGGGAACATAAGAGAATTCAAATTTTTGGAGCCCAAATTTGAATCCTCTCAAGGCCTATAAATACCCCTCAAGTCTCAGCTGAGAAGACAACTTTTTTTTTAGCAGCAAGTGTTTGAGAGAAAGGTCTTAGAAAAGTCCTAGCTAATCTTGTTTTCATTTTGCTAGTGTTCACCTCCTTTCTTGCTGAAAATTTGTAAAAGAGTGAACTGCTTATAAAGAGTTGTAAGAGGGGTATTTACCCTTCCCTTTCAAGAGATTTGCTAGTGGAAGGTGGGAGCCTCATCGAAGAGGGGCCTCGCAAGTGGATGTAGGTCATTTGACCGAACCACTTTAAAATCGGCGTAATCTCTGGTTTGTGTTTATGTTTATGCATTTATCTTTCTGCAAACCTTTACTTTGCTAAGTTCACTGCCCTCATCTTATTACGTACGCTTTCAATGCAATTGAAACGTTTTCAAACGAAACATTATTTTTATCGTACGAAAGATTTTCTAAAACTGAAGTTTTAATCCGCTGCACTAATTCACCCCCCCCCCCCTCTTAGTGCCGCTCCGATCCTAACAGCAATCAATGCTATTCGTTCGTTGAAAAATAAATTTGGAAAGTGCTTGACTTTAGAGCAAATGAACTAGCAAGTAATTTATAAAGTAATAGTAGTAATAAAAAGCAGAATGGAAATGAGCACACCGAAATTTATAGTGGTCCGATCATTGTGACCTACATCCACTTCTGATTCCTCCTCCGTCGAGGTCATCGGCATTCACTAATTGTCTTCCTTCAATGGGCAAAGACAAACCACCCTTTTATAGCTCTCTTCTCCTTTTCACGAGTTTAGGAGACAACCCTTACAAGCCTCACACCTCTCTTGAATGATCACAACACTAGAAAGAGATGAGGACTTTTTGCACTTTTACAATATTTCACACCCCAAGACTTCAATACTTTATTCACACTTTCATGCCCTTTCATGCAAAAAAGGGTGGGGTATTTATAGGCCCCAATGGCTTCAGAATTAGAGCCAAAATGTGTTACATCCCTGGATTTCGGGGTACTAGCGGTACCACCGCCATTATTGGGCGGTACCATCGCTTGCAAACTGACAATGGGCGGTACCACCACTCAGTCTAGGTAGTACCACCGCCTAACAGAGCTCAGAGACCGAGCTCTGGCAATACCACCGCCTAATAGGATGGTACCTAAAAACTGTCGACAGTATCACCGCCCAAACCACCTGGGAGACTAAATCCCAAGCAGTGCCACCGCCAGCCCTAGCGGTGCCACCGTTGGCCGTGACTTCAGGTGCTAAATGGGCTGTTCAATCGGCCCAATTCAGCCCTATTAAGGGCCTAGTTGGCCCCTAACTGAGTTAGTGGGATTACCTCTCAATCCTAACTCAACTTATGGTCTAACTATGATAATTAAGATATTTAAACAAGCAATCTCTATCCGGTATGTCAATTGTTCTCTCGGCGAACATCCGACGAAATTCTCAGCAAACTTCTAGTGAACTCCCGACGACCTCTCAACAAACTCCAGACGAACTCTCGGCGAGTTCTCGATGAACTCTCAACGAGCTTCTAGGAAACTTCCGGCACATCGTCCGAATCTTCGATGTATCGTCTGATCTTTGACTCCGGTCCAATATCTACTTTATGCCTTATCACTATCGTAGTTAATCCTACACACTTATCTTAACATATAGATTAGATCAAATAATTTACCAATTGATTTCATCATCAAAATCTGAGATTCAATAGTGATTTCTTCGAGTTTGATGGTCGGCCCAAACTGAGTTTGGTAAAGAGAGTTCGAATCTTATCCTCCATTCACGTCTCGAAGGCTTCGAATTTAGCATTGATTGCCTCCTTAGATGCCATAGTATATGCCTCCAAATCTATAATGTGAATATCTCTCGTTTGTTGTCAGGTTAAAGGCATATATCAGTTAAGAGAAGTGGTGGCCGAAAGGGTTGGTAGATTGGTGTATGTATGCTACTTTGTAAGAGCATAATTATCGTTGAAGAAATAATAGTTTCATGATGAAATTTCTAGCAAAAACGGAGATATTTGAGAAGAGAATTTGATAGTAAAATCTCGGTTTAGTTAACAGCAATGATGACAAATATGATCAAGATGATTTCGGCAATATAACAGCAAGGAAATCAGTGCAAGTTACGATAGCAAAATTCTCATCAAAAAATTTCATCGGTTTTCGATGAAAATTTATAGCAACATAAGAATATTTTAGAGATGAATTCCTCGATAGATCAATCTAATATGGAAGCCAAGAAGATCTATGAAGCATATAAGAAATTTCATTCAAAAAGGATAGCAAATAGATCGGTTAAAGGTAACAATATGTGGCCTATACTTATTGGAAAATGCGGATGAGAGTTTTTTTGCTTTTATTGAATCTAGATTTATGGAATATGGTCAAAAACGGATTTCAAAAGTCTTCTCTTCCAATGAACGATTGGAATGATTCAAAGAAAAAGACATTCTCTTTGAATGCCAAAGCTATGAATGCTTTGTTTTGTGTCTTCAACAAAAATAAATTTAATCGGATTTCCTTTTACGAAACTGCGCATGACATTTGGCATATACTTGAAATCACATACGAAAGCACAAGTAGGGTTAAAGATTCTAAAGTTAAATCTTTTAATGCATGATTTCAAACTATTTCGTATGAAGCCAAGTGAAACTATTGTTAATATATACACTCGTTTTATGGATATCGTCAATATTTTAAAAGCTCTTGGCAAAAGTTTTTCAAATTTTAAACTTGTTAATAATGTTTTACGATCTCTTTCTAAAAATTGAAATTCGAAAGTAACGACAATACAAGAATCAAAGAACTTGAACCATTTTTTGATTTAAGAACTATTGGGTTGTCGCCTACGAAATGAGTTATATGGCACATAGTGAACATGAGAACTACCTTCCAAAGAATAGGAAGGATTTGGCACTTAGAATAAAAAAAGACCATTTGAGCGAAAGCTCAAGTGATAATGAACTTGAACTTCTCACAATAAAGCCTTAAAAATTCTTAAAACATAAAACTAAAAATAAAAATGAACTTAAAAAGAAAAAACTATCAAAGAACAAGAAAGCACTCAAGGTGACTTAGGACAAAACGAGTGCATCCGAAGACGAGGAGCAAACCGATGAAGACGAAGTAGCGAACTTCGCTTTGGTGACTCTCGACAATAAGGTAAACAACTCAAACGAAACTCCTTTACTTTATTGAAATTACTTGATATTTTTTCATGAGTTATTTTTAAATTAGTTAGTAAAAATAAAAAATTTATAAAAAATTATATCATACTTCTTTTTTTTTATAAAAAAAAAATGATCATGACAATTGCATGTTTTATGATAAAGGAATAAAAATGTTAAAAATGTAATGCTTGTACCCCAAATAAGATTAATTATATGAATGCTTAAATGTTTGTCTTGATGTTTTTTCGTGATAAAGTTTGTTATTTGGTTTTTAAACATTGATGCATATTTTTGTTTGGCATAAAAAAGACAAAGGCATGCTTGCATGAAATCAATCACAAATTTTAAAACTAAAAGAACTTGAGCTATTTTTAATCTATCTTGCTTTCATTACATTATCCGAAAAATGATTTTGATGATCATTTTGGATTTGATAATTTATTTTCATATTTAACCAAACACTTGATTTATTCGTGTTTATGACATGAGATATATTTTATATGAATCATTTTGTTTTCATATGATCTTATCGTCTAAAGTGGAAATTATCCAAATGAATCATGATTATTCTTTTGATTAAAACTTGAAAGTTTTCGATAAATTAAGATTTTGTTGAATATTGGATTTTGATGATAAAACCAATTAATAAGTGTTTATGATTTGATCTACGTTTTGAGTGATGCAGGATGCTTCGATCAGGATGAGACAATTAAAGCAGGAAGAATCATGTTGGGCCGGAGGAAAACATATTAGAAGATTGGATGTCGGGCCGAAGAATCGGTCGACGTATCGACAGAAGGCTTCGGGCCATAGATTTGTTGAATCTCGTATTTTGATGATGAAATCAATTGTCAATTGTTTGTCTAATCTGTGTGTTGAGATAAGTGTGCAGGATTAACTACGATGAAAGTAAGACATGCAGCAGGAGTTACGCCGGAGTCATGACAATGATCACGTTGGGAGTTCAAGAGCTCGACGGAAGTTTGGACAGTCGTCGGAGGTTCTACGGGAACAAATCTGAGAAGTCCAGAAGCTTGCCAAAGGAGCTCGTTGGAACTTGCCAAGTGGATCGTCGCAAGTCTAGGAGTTTGCCGGAAGTCCGCAGGAGGATCACCGAGGGTTCGTCAGATAATCGACGGAAGTTCACCGGAAACTTGTCGGAAGAAGCGATTGACGCACCGGAGCAAGCTGCAGAATATGTCTTAGGAAATAATCGTAGTTAGCACATTGATTAAGTTAGAAATGGGAGGTGATCCCATTAGCTTAATCTTGGGGCAATTGGGCCCTTGAAAGAATCAAATTGGGCCGAATAGATTAACCCATTCGGACCCTGATTGTTGTGGGAGGTGCAACCGCCCAAGCCAGGTGGTAGCACCGCCCAGACTATGTTTCCCAGCGAGACTGGGCGGTGCAACCGCCCCAGCCAAGAGGTGGCACCGCCCCGGGCTCAGTCTCCGAGCGAGACTGGGCGGTGGAACCTCTTCTGCCAAGAGGTAGCACCGCCAGAGCTCAAGTTTCGAGCTCTGCCAGGCGGTGCAACCTCCCCAGTCAAGCGGTGCAACCGCCTGAGCTCGGTCTTCGAGCTTTGGCAGAGAGGTGCAACTGCCCCTGACAGAGGTGGCACCGCCCAGAGGCTCAGTCTTCGAGCTCTGCCAGGCGGTGCAACCGCCCCAGTCAGGAGGTGCAACCGCCTGATCCCGGAATTTCGGGAATTGACATAATTGAGCTCCAAATTTGAACTGGGTTGGGGCCTATAAATACCCCACCCATTCAGCACTGAAAGCATAGAACACACACTCGAAATCTTGCTATCTTTCTGTGGTTCTTAGAGCTCAAAACTGCTAGTTCTCCTCTTTCTGTTCTTCAAAGTTTGAGTTGTAAAGAGAGGAGAGAAAACTTCTGTAAGGGTTGTCTCCTAAGCCCGTCAAAAGGAGTGAATCTGTAAGAAGGTGGTTGGCCTTCGCCTATTGAAGGAAGGCCTCTAGTTGACGTCGGTGACCTCATCGGTGGAGGAAGCCAAAAGTGGAGTAGGTCAAGATTGACCGAACCACTCTAAATCTCGGTTTGCATTTCCTTTAAGCATTTTACCTTCATTGCAAACTTCTCAATAGTTACTGCCCTCTGCGATTTTACAAACAAGTTTCAACGTTTAGATGTAAATCTGCGTTTAGACGTAAATCTGCCTTTTCGTATGATCATCATATTGCAGATTGCATTTACGTTTTGAGCTTTACCAATACTGCACACTGCCTTTATACTCCTGCTTAAACTGCGTCTTATCTAATCAAGTGATTTACGAATCAGCATTTAGACGTAAATCAGTTTCTTCGTACGAACTTCGGATTTCAGTTTGCGCCGATATTCTGGTTTTCATAATAGCTGCAAACTGCCTGCTTAGTTTGACATTAATATTGATTAGTATCAACTTTCATACAGAAGTTGTTTTTATCGGTCGAACGCAGCTTTCGATTTTAATCGCAGAATGTTTTCCGCTGCACTAATTCACCCCCCCCTCTTAGTGCTCTCGATCCTAACAATTGGTATCAGAGCCCGGTTAACTCTCAAACGGATTAAAACTTAAGAGAGATGGCTTACGCCGGAAACCAAGAGGGCCATTCTATTACACGTCCACCCATGTTTAATGGGATGGACTACACCTATTGGAAGACCCGAATGAGGATCTTTCTTATCTCTATGGATGTTGAACTTTGGAATCTTGTGGAAAATGGTTTTTCGAAGTCTTCTCTTCCAATGATCGATTGGAATGATTTGGAGAAGAAGGCTTTCGCTCTCAATGCAAAGGCTATGAATGCCTTATTTTGTGCACTTGATAAAAACTAGTTTAATCGTGTTTCGATTTGTGAAACTGCATTCGATATTTGGCACACACTCGAAGTGACTCATGAAGGCATAAGTAGAGTGAATGAGTCAAAAATTAATCTTTTGTTACACTCTTTCGAACTTTTCCGAATGAAACCGAGTGAGACTATTGGCGACATGTTTACCCGTTTCACGGATGTCGTCAACGGTCTAAAAGGACTCGGAAAAAGTTTTTCGGATTTTGAGCTCGTAAATAAGATTCTAAGATCCCTTCCTAAGAGTTGGGATCCTAAAGTCATTGCTATTCAAGAGGCAAAAGATCTAAACAACTTCCCTCTTGAAGAACTAATTGGGTCATTAATGACCTATGAGATGACTTGCAAAGCTCATGAAGAGCAAGAAGACATCCTTCCAAAGAACAGAAAGGATATGGCACTTAGAACTTTGGAAGACCACTTGAAAGAAAACTCAAGTGATGAGGACTGTGACGATGACTTGGCACTTCTAACAAGAAAATTTAAAAAATTCATTAAAAGAAACAAGTTTAAGAATGACACTAAAAATAAACTTGAACCCAAGAAGGACCAAGTTATTTGCTATAAGTGCAAAAAGCCGGGACACTACAAGAGTGATTGTCCCCAAGCCAAAAAGAGAACAACAAAGAAGAAGGCGCTCAAAGCAACATGGGGTGATTCGAGCGCATCCGAAGAAGAGGAGTCCAACACCGAGCAAGTTGCTCATTACGCCTTAATGGCCATCAGAGATGAGGTAACGAATTTATTAGATGCTGATTTATCTTTCGATGAATTATTAAATGCCTTCCATGACTTATTTGATGAATGCAAGATTATCAATAGAAAATACAAATTGCTAAAAAAGGAGCATGATAGTCTTACTTGTGATTTTGATAAGTTAAAAATTGAATATCATGATAGTTTAAATTCATGTATCAAATGCCATGATCTAGAAACTCTCCAAAAAGAAAACCTGCTACTTAAGGACACCTTGAAGAAATTCGAGGATGGTAGCAAGTCATTGAACATGATCCTTGCAAACAAGGGTCACGTTCCAAAAAGGAGTGGAATTGGATTTGTGAGAAGTCCTCACCTAAATCCAACTACCTTCATAAAAGGCCCCATCTTACATGTTCAACACCAAACCAAATGCAACTTTTGTTACAAATTTGGACACAAGACGCATTATTGTCCATTCAAGAAAATAAGTCCAAACAAACTGACTTGGGTTCCTAAAGGAACCATGATAAAATCTATGCAACATGATAAACAATGTAGATCTATCTTTGAGGCACCCAAAAGCAAATGGGTACCTAAAAATCATCCTTTCTTGTAGAAACCCACACCATCGCAAGCTAGGAGCAAGAGATGGTACCTTGATAGTGGATGCTCAAGGCATATGACCGGAGATCCATATCAATTCTCTAAGCTCACTAGCATAGACGAAGGCTATGTCACCTTCGGAGACAACAACAAGGGTAAAATCACAAATGCGACCTAGATACAATCCTGTTCAGAATTAGAAACGTATGATTCCCAAATTCACATATCCCTGGATTTTCGAACCCATCAATTTCATCCGTTCATAACCTTCGAATTTAACTTTGTATCATGAAATGACTAACTCTGTCATGAACTTGTAAGACTTATCAACTTGAAGAAACTATCACAAACATGTGTACGACATTAAGAATGTGCAAGTTAAAAATCTACCTTGATCGTGCAAAAGTCTCTATCTTAAAATGAAAATTCTTACGTAATTAAGTAAGTAAAAGTTGATTGCTGTGAATAAAAATTCTCCTCAAGACAGAAAAATTCTCAGATCAGAACAAATGCTCACCAGGCGGTGGCACCGCCCCAGCTGGAGGTAGCACCTCCAGCTGTCACGTGTTGCGAGCGGTTGCACCGCTCCAGCCAGAAGTGCAACCGCCCGCAACTCTGCCCCTTTATAACTCAAGCTAGGGCCGGCGGTGAAACCGACCCCAACTCATTTCCTTCCCTCTTCTACTCTCCCAAGCCTCCTCCATCCCCATTTCCCCCATCTTAGCATCCCAAATACCCTTCATTTTGAAGCAAAGCATCAACATTCCTTCCCTCTCTTGAAGATCTCATTAAGGTACTCTCTAAGATGCCCTTAAACTCTGTTTCTTGATTCATTTACTTTTGCTCATCACTATTATTCTAAACAGCAGTAGTTATGGGATCTAGAAGATCCTCAAGGGACAAAGGAAAGAAGAGATTAGTAGAAGACTTTGATTCCACCCTTTTCGATTCAAAATACCATGCTGAAAAATTTTCTTCTTTTGAACTTAGGAGTGTCAACAAGGGAAAATACGTAGATTTAAGTGAGCTAAGAGACTTAGAGACAATCCAGTGGTTTGCAAACTTAGATCTACTCCCTATATTACAAATTAATGAACCCATCTATCCAAGACTAGTAAGATTGTTTTACAATAACATACTAGTAGATGAAGAAGAAAGGATGTCCACCTATCTCTTAGGACAACACATTTCAATTACGGATAGATTCATTTGCGACATGATAGGCATTCCCATGAAAAGAATAGGACTTTACTTTAGAGGATCATGGGATGATGAAAATGTTGGAACAACATACGTTGAAGCCCTACAAACAATTTTTGCCAATCCGAACTTAGCATTTGTTCCTAAAAGTTGTGAACATTTACTGCCTCTAAACACTAAGGTACTTCATCACATCCTAACTAGCATCATTCTTCCTAAACAATATCATCATGATGAAGTAAGCCAATTAGAATTAGGAACTATGTATATGATCATGAAAGGACATGATATCTGTCTTGGTTATCTAATCCAACAAAACATGTTAGAACTATCTAAGAAAGACATGATGCTCCCATATGGTGGAATAATAACTAGAATAATGAAAGCCTACGATATTCTAATACCACCGGAAGAAGAAGTAATAAAAGTAGATAGATTCAGCATAATTAATAAAAATCTACTTCACCGATTAAGATGTTTTTATAGAAACGATAACTAGGTTAGAATGCCAAGAAGAACTGATCCCCCTCAACCTGAACCAGAACCGAAAACACCAGTCTTTAGGGGTACCCAATCTCCTCCGATCTGTCCCTTTGAGGAAACACATCCATTTGAGCAAACTCACACGTCATCTGTCGAAGATATTGGAATTCGAATGGACCGATTCGAACAAAGACAAGAACGGCTTGAACATCGACAAGATCAAATCCTACCTGAGCTGCAGCAAATTCATCGACAATTTGACTCTTTATTTAGGCACTTTAACTTTCCACCTCATGAATGAGCTTGTATGAACACAATCATCCGCTATTGATTAAAAACTCCTCATGATGGACTTTGTCTTTAATATGATATGTTGTAAACTCCATATTTACCTTGATCTGTGAGCATATGCAAAGTTACAAACATCTCATGTTGTTTATCTCGGATTTTACATTGAAACTAAATGTTTTGAAAACCTTGTGCCTTGATAAATATAAAGTGACATACCAATGTAGTTGATAAGTCAGTAATATGACATTGATATGAAACTGATATTTTTACAAAACCTCTAAGTGAAGAACAATTTGATTTTATAAGAAGAGAATTAGGAATGTTGATGTGTCCGAATACTTAAACTAGCTAAAATTATTTTTCGGACTTTATTGAATGATCAAATCACTTGATTAGTATTACATGCTTTGGTATCACTTGATCAAATAACATGTTAGAAATTATGTTTTGGAAAAGTTCATTTTCGGATTTGCTTGAATGCTAAAAATCGGATTTTCCTGTACACTCTTATTTTTGAAAAATGAGTTTCCTCTTTCATGCACAAAGAATTATAACATGCAAGGAGAAGAGGTATTCAAAGCATTATACGTGTCATGCCTTCCTTTATGTGCTTGATAACTTGCTTATATTGTTCTCCCGGAATCACATCTACCATGTTTTTTTGTTGATGACAAAGGGGGAGAAATATATGAATTGATATGGTTGCTATCACTGATGCTGATATGTTTGCTATCACTGATGTTGATATGGTTGCTATCACTGATGCTGATATGTTTGCTATCACTGATGTTGATATGGTTGCTATCACTGATGCTATGATTAGGCCATACTTGCATCACCAAGAAATATATGATTGCTATCATTGCTATATGCCCTGTATCAAGATATCAAATTGCTATCACTGATGCTGATATGTTTGCTATCACTGATGTTGATATGATTGCTATCACTGATGCTATGATTAGGCCGTACTTGCATCACCAAGAAATATATGATTGCTATCATTGCTATATGCCCTGTATCAAGATATCAAACAAAAATTTGCATCGTACGAACTGATATCTTACCATGTGATGCAATGCTACACTTGCTAAATATTCATATCATGTAATGATATCAAAATCTTGCTTCACAGCTTTACATGTCGATATCTTACAATATGATGAATTGCTACAATTACCATCATTCAAACTTGTTATATGTGAAAATGAATGTCAAGCCTTGACATCATCTTCAAAGAGATACATCATGATGGGAATCCTGATAGGAATATGTCTCTTGAATTTATAAAGTTTTTAAATTCAAGAAGTATGGCATATAGACAGGGGGAGTTAAGGTTAACTCCATTATCAATTGATTGTCATCATCAAAAAGGGGGAGATTGTTGAATCTCGGATTTTGATAATGAAATCAATTGTCAATTGTTTGTCTAATCTGTGTGTTGAGATAAGTGTGCAGGATTAACTACGATGAAAGTAAGACATGCAGCAGGAGTTGCGTCGGAGTCATGACAATGATCACGTTGGGAGTTCAAGAGCTCAACGGAAGTTCGGACAGTCGTCGGAGGTTCTGCGGGAACAAATCCGAGAAGTCCAGAAGCTTGCCAAAGGAGCTCGTCGGAACTTGCCAAGTGGATCGTCGCAAGTCCAGGAGTTTGCCGGAAGTCCGCAGGAGGATCACCGAGGGTTCGTCGGATGATCGACGGAAGTTCGCCGGAAACTTGCCGGAAGAAGCGATTGACGCACCGGAGCAAGCTGTAGAATATGTCTTAGGAAATAATCATAGTTAGCACATTGATTAAGTTAGAAATGGGAGGTGATCCCATTAGCTTAATCTTGGGGCAATTGGGCCCCTGAAAGAATCAAATTGGGCCGAATGGATTAACCCATTCAGACCCTGATTGCTGTCGGAGGTGCAACCGCCCAAGCCAGGAGGTAGCACCGCCCAGACTATGTCTCCCAGTGAGACTGGGCGGTGCAACCGCCCCAGCCAAGAGGTGGCACCGCCCCGGGCTCAGTCTCCGAGCGAGACTGGGCGGTGCAACCTCTTCTGCCAAGAGGTAGCACCGCCAGAGCTCAAGTTTCGAGCTCTGCCAGGCGGTGCAACCTCCCCAGTCAGGCGGTGCAACCGCCTAAGCTCGGTCTTCGAGCTTTGGCAGAGAGGTGCAACCACCCCTGACAGAGGTGGCACTGCCCAGAGGCTCAGTCTTCGAGCTCTGCCAGGCGGTGTAACCGCCCCAGTCAGGAGGTGCAACCGCCTGATCCCGGAATTCCGGGAATTGACAGAATTGAGCTCCAAATTTGAACTGGGTTGGGGCCTATAAATACCCCACCCATTCAGCACTGAAAGCATAGAACACACACTCGAAATCTTGCTGTCTTTCTGTGGTTCTTAGAGCTCAAAACTGCTAGTTCTCCTCTTTCTGTTCTTCAAAGTTTGAGTTGTAAAGAGAGGAGAGAAAACTTCTGTAAGGGTTGTCTCCTAAGCCCGTCAAAAGGAGTGAATCTGTAAGAAGGTGGTTGGCCTTCGCCTATTGAAGGAAGGCCTCTAGTTGACGTCGGTGACCTCATCGGTGGAGGAAGCCAAAAGTGGAGTAGGTCAAGATTGACCGAACCACTCTAAATCTCGGTTTGCATTTCCTTTAAGCATTTTACCTTCACTGCAAACTTCTCAATAGTTACTGCCCTCTGTGATTTTATAAACAAGTTTCAAAGTTTAGACGTAAATCTGCGTTTAGACGTAAATCTGCGTTTAGACGTAAATCTGTGTTTAGACGTAAATCTGCCTTTTCGTATGATCATCATATTGCAGATTGCATTTACGTTTTGAGCTTTACCAATACTGCACACTGCCTTTATACTCCTGCTTAAACTGCGTCTTATCTAATCAAGTGATTTACGAATCAGCATTTAGACGTAAATCAGTTTCTTCGTACGAACTTCGGATTTCAGTTTGCGCCGATATTCTGGTTTTCATCATAGCTGCAAACTGCCTGCTTAGTTTGACATTAACATTGATTAGTATCAACTTTCATACATAAGTTGTTTTTATCGGTAGAACGCAGCTTTCGATTTTAATCGTAGAAAGTTTTCCGCTGTACTAATTCACCCCCCCCCCCTCTTAGTGCTCTCGATCCTAACAAGATTCGGGCATCAAGCCAAGAAGAGCGGATATTGCACCAAGGATATCGGAGTTGCAGAGTCAACTGACCGATTGGGCAATAGGCTGTAAGAGAGGACGATGCGCCGAAGAATCGGACGAAGCATCGAGGGACCAATTACATGCCGGACAATATGATTAATGCTTAGTATTAACTATCTAGATTGAAGTATGTTTTTACATATGCAGGATTAACTACGATAGCAATGCATAAAGCAAAATAAAATCCCGGAGTCAAGGACACGATTTCGTTGGGAGTTCGAGAGTTCGTCGGAAGTCCGGACGTTCGTCAGAAGTTCTGTCGAAACCAGCCAAGAAGTCTCGGAGCTTGCTAGAGAAGCTCATCAGAACTCACCAAGAAGATCGTTGTGAAGTCCAGGAGCTTGCCGGGAGTTCATTAGAACATTGCCGAGAGATCGTCGGAAGTTCGCCGAAAGATCGTCGGAAGCTCGCCGGAAGAAACCAAGACTTACGGACTTGTTTAGCTTAAGTATGTCTTAGATTTCGTAGTTAGCATGTAATTGGATTTGGAATTGGGCCAACCCAATTATGGACCAGTTGGGCCCATATAAGAACTGTGTTGGGCCCAATGAAAAGGCCCAAACAGTGCCCCAAGAGGTGACATCGGGTCGTGGCATAGTCTCTGAGACTGTGTCAGGTGGTGGTATCGTCGATCTGGGCGGTGGTACCATCGGTCTGGGCGGTGGTACCACTTAGACACAGCCTCCAAGAGGCTATAGGTGGTGGTACCGTCAGTCTGGGCGGTGGTACCACCCAGTGCAGTGTCAATGTCAAACTTACACTAGCGGTGGTACCGCCCAGCACAGGCGGTACTAGACCCAGAAAACCCAGGATGAGATATTTTTAGGCTCCAAGTTTGAATCAACTTAAGGTCTATAAATACCCCTCTTATCCCTGGTTAAAAAACACAAACACAAAGTATTTAAAAGTAAGAAAACGCTATTGCAATCACCAGAGAAATCCCCTCCTATAGTCTAAGTTTAGAATTCTATTTATGAGGAGTATGTGCTTGTAAGGGTTGTCTCCTAAACCCAATAAAAGGAGAAGAGGAGTGTAAGAAGGAGGTTGATCTTCACCTATTAAAGGAAGATCGATAATGGATGCCGGTGGCCTCGACGGAAGAGGAATTGACAAAGTGGATGTAGGTCACGACGACCGAACCACTATAAAATATGGTTTGCATTTCTTTGAGCAATTTACTTTAATTACAAACCTCCTTACTTGCTCTTTACATCCACTACTCTCTTACATACGCTTTCAAAGTTAAGCATTTCCAAGTTCGGTTTTATCATATGAAAGAATTTTCCGAAACCAACGTTTTTATCTGCTGCACTAATTCACCCCCTCTCTTAGTGCCAACTCTTGATCCTAACAATTAGCATCAGAGCCTCATTTTTCATATTTGGTTTAACACCCAAATAAAAATGGCTCTTTTCGGCACTCTCTCATTCGTCCTCTCTTGTTCAATGGAACAAACTACACATATTTGAAAACTCGAATGAGAGCTTTCTTACTTTCCTTGGATTTAAACTTATGGAATATTATTGTAAACAGTTTTCGAATGTCTTCTCTTCCAATGAAAGATTGGAATGATTTGGAGAAGAAGACTTTCTTTAAATGCTATAGCTATGAATGCTCTATTTTGCGCCTTAGATAAAATTGAGTTTAATCAAATTTCTATGTACGAAACAACTTTCGATATTTGGCATACTCTTAAAATCACACACGAAGGCACTAGCAAAGTTAAAGATTCAAAATTTAATTTTTTAATCTATGATTTTGAACTTTTTCGAATGAAACCAAGTGAAATCGTTGTTGATATGTATACCTGTTTTACAGATGTCGTCAATGGTTTAAAAGTACTTAGTAGAAGTTTTTCGGATTTTGAACTTGTAAACAAAATTTTACATTCTCTTAATAAGAGTTGGGATCCGAAAGTAACCATAATACAAGAGGCTAAAAACCTATACAACCTACCACTTGAAGAACTAATTGGGTCTTTGATGACCTATGAAAGGACTAAGTGGCACTTGACGAATATGAGAATAACCTTCCAAAGAACATGAAGGATTTCGGACTTAGAACAATTGAAGACCACTCGAGCATAAGCTCAAGTGATGGTGAACTTGAACTACTCATGAAATTTAAAAAGTTAATAAAATAAAAATTAAAGAACAAAAAGAACGCAACTACTTGCTATGAACGCAAGAAGAAGGAAACAATCTTGGATGAATCAAGTTCATCCGAAGACGAGGAGAAAATCAACAAAGGCGAGGTGGCAAACTATGCCTTAATGGCTTTTGATGACAGGTAAACGAAACTCCCTTAATTTATTTCGAAATTACATGATGCTTTTAATGAGTTATTTTTAATTTAGTTTAATTATTTTTTAAAATTACATGTTTAATAATATAATAAAAATATTAAAAAATTAGGAATCATGCTTATCCTTCTAGTAATGATCATGAAAATTACATGTTTTATGATAAAATAATAAAATATTAGATTTAAATATAATGATAACCCTATGTATGTTTTTAAGAAGCATTAATGTGTATCATGTTGATTTTCATATTGTTTCTTGATTTTGATTAAAGATGCTCAATAATTAATGATATCATGCCCAAAATAATGATGCATAATGAGCATGCTTAATGAGTTTATATTTCAAACTTATGCATGATAGTTTTTACGATCTTTTAAAAGTCCTTTTTTTGTGTTAATGAATGATGCATAGATTTGAAAGAAAAGAACATGCATGTATGAAATCAATCAATAAGTTGAAACAAAAGGAGGAAAGAATTTTTCTTGAAATTTTTCTTTTTCTTATCTTATCAATTTTTTATTAAGAGACCAATAAAATTATTTATGCCATTTTGAATCTCTTGAAAGAAATATTGATATTTTGATGATTTTGACGATTTGAATTTGAATGAGTTTTATCAAAATCATGATCTTGATTTCTTGGAATTACATGAGATTTTTTTTAATCAAGATCTCTTCTTTATACTCACTACAATTTTTTTTTGGCATTTTATTTAAAAGAAGATTTAATATATGAATCATGTCTTTTGGTATTTACATGATGTTATCTCTCATGACTTGATTTATTTTTGTATAACCCCTTGTATTCATCACCCAATTAATTCTTCTTGATGAGATGAAATGAATGTGATGAAATGAAATTATGCATGAAATACTCATGATATTGTTTGGATGCCTTAAAATGATATAAAATTTGCTAGCTTATGAGTATCATGTATGATATGATCATAATGATGATTGATTTATTTTTTTTGATATCATGCATGAAAAATGAAATGTAAGGTTTTAAAATTGTGCATGTTTTAATTTGAAACTATTATGATGCACAAACATATTGAAAAAAAGACTGATACTTCAACTTTGTCATGATTTGAAAATTGATGTAAAGGGAAAAGAATTACAACATTGTATTCTTCCCTTCTTTTTGACAAAGACAAAGACGGAGAAATACTGCTAGCTCAAACATTGTAAAGGAAATAAATATTTGCTACCTTACATATTGCAAGGAGAAGAACTTGCTATCTTGAACATCACCAAGAAGTACTATCTTGCCTATCTCAAGAAGCAAAAAATGTTAACTTGCATATCTAGCAAAATTTATAAACTTGCAAAACTCAAAATTTTTGCTAGCTTGCATGATTATAAAAATAGAGATTATGTTTATTATGCAATGATTTAAACTTGTATGTCCAAACACATGAAAGGGACACTTCTCCTTTTTGTTGATGACAAAGGGGGAGAAGTATGATTATGTAATGCATAATGACATGTTACAAATATTCATGATGAAATTTGTAATGACTTGAATTTAGCTTGAATTCAAGGTTCTATCAATATGGTATATTGATAGGAGGAGTTTGTTTAAACTCCGGGAGTTAAGGTTAACTCCATCATCAATTGGTTGTCATCATAAAAAAGGAAGAGATTATTGAATCTAGGATTTTGATGATGAAACCAATTAATAAGTGTTTATGATTTGATCTATGTTTTGAGTGACACAGGATGCTTTGATTAGGATGAGACAATTAAAGCAAGAAGAATCATGTTGGGCCAGAGGAAAATATGTCAGAAGATTGGACGTCGGGCCGGAGGATCGGTCGACGTATCAACAGAAGGCTTCGGGCTATGGATTCGGGCATCAGGCCAAGAAGAGCAGATATTGCGCCAAAGATATTAGAGTTGCGGAGTCAACTGACCGATTGGGTAATAGGCCGTAAGAGAGAACGATGGGTCGAAGAATCAGACGAAGCGTCGAGGGACCAATGACATGCCGGACAATATGATTAATGCTTAGTATTAATTGTCTAGATCGAAGTATGTTTTTACATGTGCAGGATTAACTATGATAGCAAGGCATAAAGTAAAATGAAGTCTCAGAGTCAAGGACGTGATTTCGTTGGGAGTTTGAGAGTTTGTCGGAAGTCCGGACGTTCATCGAAAATTCTGTCGGAATCAGCCGAGAAGTCTCGGAGCTTGCCAAAGAAGCTCATCGGAACTCACCAAGAAGATCGTCATGAAGTCCAGGAGCTTTGTTGGGAGTCCACTGGAATATTGCCGAGAGATCATCAAAAGTTCGCCGGAAGATCGCCGGAAGAAACCAAGACTTACGGACTTGTTTAGCTTAAGTATGTCTTAGATTTCGTAGTTAGCACATAATTAGGTTTGGAATTAGGCCAACCCAATTATGGGCCAATTGGGCTCATGTAAGAACTGTGTTGGGCACAATGAAAATGCCCAAACAGTGCCCCAAGAGGTGACACCGTCGTGACACAATCTTCGAGACTGTGTTAGGCGATTGTACCATCGATCTGGGCAGTGGTACCGCCTAGACACAACCTCCAAGAGTCTACAGGTGATGGTACCTCTAGTTTGGGTAGTGGTACCGCCTAGTGTCAAGAGGTGGTACCGCCCAATGCAATGTCAATGTCAGACTGACATTGCCGGTGGTACCGCCCGGACCCATGAAACCCATGATGAGATGTTTTTAGGTTTCAAGTTTGAATCAACTTGAGGCTTATAAATACCTCTCTCATCCCTGGTTTAAAAACACAAGCACAGAGTATTTAAAAGTGAGAAAATGCTGTTGCAATCACTAGAGAAATCCCCTCCTATAGTCTAAGTTTAGAATCATATTTAAGAGGAGTATGTGCTTGTAAGGGTTGTCTCCTAAACCCTATAAAAGGAGAAGAGGGGTATAAGAAGGAGGTTGATCTTTGCCTATTAAAGGAAGATCGATAGTGGATGCCGGTAGCCTCGACAGAAGAGGAATCGGCGAAGTGGATGTAGGTCACAACGACCGAACCACTCTAAAATCTGATTTGCATTTCTTTGAGTAATTTACTTTAACTATAAACCTCCTTACTTGCTCTTTTCATCCACTACTCTCTTACGTACACTTTCAAAGTTAAGCATTTCCAAGTTTGGTTTTATCATACGAAAGAATTTTCTCAAACCGACGTTTTTATCCGCTGCACTAATTCACCCCCCCCTATGCCGACTCTTGATCCTAACACATTTTTCATACTTTGTTCTCCTACAATTCTTTTTGCTATTCACTAAAAAGGAGAGTTATCCTAAAAAAATCATGATATGCTACTTGACTTGACATCTTGAGAATTTATGACTTGAGTTTTGTTATGCATTATTTCTCTCTTCTTCTTTCTTGTTTATAATGTAAAAGGGGAGAAAGAAAATCGCTAGTATCTCAAGAGATTGATAAATCTATTTATGTCATTTTGAATTCTTAAAATAATTTTGATGATTAGATTTTTTGAACCTAAATGAGATTTTTTTCAATCGAATCATGAACCTTCTCTTGATTTCTTAACTTGAGATTTTTCTTTTATTCTCATATAATTCCTGTATTTTGTTGAAGAAAAATTTTTCTATATAAATCATGTCTTTTGGTATTCATATGATCTCATCTTTCATGAGATGATTTGTATAATTCTTTATATTCATGAAGTATATCTCATCACCAAAATTTTCTTAATATATTCCATGTGATGAATTGAATATTTACACTTTTGTGCTATTCACCTCTTTTTGCCTATGACAAAATGGGAGAAAGAATTACTAGTGTACACATTTCAAGAAAAGCATATTGCTAAGAAAGGCAAAACTTGCAAGCTTGCACATTAAGGGAGATAGTTTTGCTAGCTTGGATAAATTGGTATAAAACTTACTTGACATGTTTTCAAACAATTGCATTGTTGAATTATTCTCCTTTTTGCCTATGACAAAGGGGGAGAAAATTAATAATGAATGTTTTGTTAGGATCGGAGCGGCACTAAGAGGGGGGGTGAATTAGTGCAGCAGATTAAAACTTCGATTTTAACAAAATCTTTCGTACGATAAGAACGGAACTTGAAAAGTTTAACTTGAAAGCGTATTCTTAAAATTGCGCAGCAAGGGTAATAAGGAACTAAAGCAGTAAGAAGATTTGCAGTAATGTAAATGACAATAATAAAATGCAAACCAGAGATTACGCCGATTTTTAGAGTGGTTCGGTCAAATGACCTACTCCACTTGCGATGCCCCTCTTCGATGAGGCTCCCAACTTCCACTAGCAAATCTCTTGAAATGGAAGGGTAAACACCCCTCTTACAACCTTTTACAAGCAGCTCAACCTCTTACAAATTTTCAATAAGAAAGGAGGAGGAGAACTCTCTAGCAAATTGAAAACAAGACTTGCTAAGACTTTCTAAGACTTTTCTCTCAATCAAAATGCTTCTCAAAAGTTGTAACCTCAGCTGAGATTTGAGGGGTATTTATAAGCCTCAAGAGGATTCAAATTTTGGGCTCCAAAATTTGAATTTTCTTAGGGTTCCCGGTGCTGGAGGTGCCACCGCCCAGCCAGGCGGTGCCACCGCCCAGCGCTCGGGTGCTGGACGGTGCAACCGCCCAGCCAAGGAGGTGTCACCGCCCAGCTCTCGGGTGCTGGGCGGTGCCACCGCCTAGCACTCCGATTTCACTGGTTTGGCTTAATTTAAGCCCAAACCATATCTGACTTTGGGCCCAGTTGGCCCCTAACCAGGATATAGGATTATCTCTTAATCCTAATCCTAATTACAAGTGAACTACATAACAAAAACACATCCTAAGCAAGCTTTCAACCGCGAACGTCGAGTCTTGTTTCGGCGAGCTTTCCGACGAGCTTCTTCCGACGGACTCCCATCAAGCTCCCGATCTTGTGATGACTTTAACGAGTAGCCGAGCCTTCTCGGTGATCTCCGTGAACCTCCGACGATCTCTTCGATGAACTTCCGAAAATTCCGATAGGTTCCCGATTTCTTCTCGGTTGGTTCCGGCAGCATCTCCGACGATTCTTCGGACTCTTAAACGTCCATCGATCTTGACTCCGGTATTCTTGCTTTGTGTTTTCTGGTTATCGTAGTTAATCCTGCACACTTAACTCAATAATATGGATTAGATCAATTAACCCATCAATTGATTTCATCATCAAAATCCGAGATTCAACAATCTCCCCCTTTTTGATGATGACAATCAATTGATGACGGAGTTAAACATAACTCCCCCTATCTATATGCCATATTATGAGAAGATGAAAACACTTGAATTTCATCCATTGAATTCAAGCATAAACTGATAAGTTCTAACCGTAGAGCTTATCGTTATTCTCATTAAGCAATAGTAAGTGCGAAACTTCGATGAAAATCATAAGTCAAATGATATGGGACAATTTTTACTACGATAGGAGATAAAGATTTTCAACATGAATTTCATGATATCGATGTAAGGCATGCTTTCAATATGATCAATCAATCTTGTGATATTCTCAAGGATTTTGCAAGGCATATAAGACATTCATATCACACAAGCTTTTGCAATTCATATAAGTCATGCTATTAATATGATACAAGTCATCACTTTTCTCCCCCTTTGTCATCAACAAAAAGGGAATTAGACTTGAAGCACATAATTTATCATACAAAGATTTTATCATTGATCATACATCACTCATCTATATTATCATTGATCATACAAAGATTTTATCATTGATCATACATCACTCATCTATATTATCATTGATCATACAAAGATTTTATCATTCAAAATTAAGTATGCTAAAATATTTACGCAGAGTTCATCTTAAAAGAAAATTCAGCATTCATCCATATTATCAAATCTTTTCTTTTTATAAATAACAAAAATTGTAGATGTACAAAGAAGAGATTGGGATAAGAAAAAAATTTTAAGTAGTAACTCCAATAAGTCAAGATCATAATTCGAATACAAATCCATTCAAATTCAATTCGTCAACTTGAAACTCATAATCAAGCCATCAAAATAAATTTCGAGATTCAAAATATCATAAAATCATTAATCTTGATCAGATGGAAGCGGTGTTTGACTCAAGATAGGATAAGATAATTTAACAAGTCACCGAGGAACGGAGAAAGAATGAAAAACTTTATGGAAAATCCATTCAACCAAGTTTATTCTTAGGGACAATTTAACATACCTAATTCCCTTCTAATGAATTCAAATTGGTCTTCATTCAAAGCTTTTGTAAATATATCTGCTAATTGATGCTTTGTGTCAATGAATTCTAGAACAACATCATTGTTAAGGACATGATCGCGTATGAAATGATGCCTAACGTCGATGTGCTTAGTTCTAGAGTGCTGAATTGGATTTTTAGTAAGACATATGGCACTAGTATTATAACATGTTATGGGAATGCTTTTAAGGTGAATTCCATAGTCTTCTAATGTATTTTTCATCCAAATGACTTGTGCACAACATGCACTTGCAGCAATGTATTCGGCTTCCATCGTAGATAGTGCAACTGAATTTTGTTTCTTGGAAGTCCAAGAAACAAGTGCATGTCCTAAAAATTGGCATGTTCCGGATGTACTTTTTCTATCTATCCTGCATCCGCCAAAATCGGCATCTGCATAAGCTATTAGATCGAATTTTTCAGATTTTGGATACCATAATCCTAAATTTAGAGTTCCTTTAAGATACCTAAATATTCTTTTAACACTCTTTAGATGAGATAATTTAGGATTAGATTGAAACCTAGCGCAAAGTCCTACACTAAACATAATATCTGGTCTAGTCGCGGTGAGGTAGAGTAGACTACCTATCATTCCCCTATATGTTTTTTGATCGAAATTTTCACTATTTTCATCCATATCTAACTTAGTCGCAGTACTCATAGGGGTGTTTATTGCTTTTGAATTATCCATGTTAAATCGTTTTAACAATTCTAATGTATATTTGGATTGGTTAAGAAATATACCATCACTAAGTTGTTTGATTTGTAATCCTAAAAAGAAGGTTAATTCACCCATTAAACTCATTTCAAATTCATGACTCATACATTTGGCAAATGATTCACATAGTGATTCATCCGAAGAGCCAAAAATAATATCGTCAACATAAATTTGCACAATAAGAAAATTATTTTCAAAATGTTTAATAAACAATGTAGTATCAACCTTGCCTTTGGTAAAATTATTTAAAATAAGAAAGGAACTAAGCCTTTCATACCAAGCTCTAGGAGCTTGTTTCAAGCCATAGAGAGCTTTAGTCAATTTGAATACATGATTAGGAAGAAGAGAATTTTCAAATCCGGGAGGTTGTTCAACATATACTTCTTCGGAAATAAAACCATTCAAGAAAGCACTTTTAACATCCATTTGAAATAGTTTAAAATTATTACTGCTAGCATAGGCAAGGAGCATCCTTATGGCTTCTAATCGAGCCACGGGAGCGAAGGTTTCTTCGTAATCGATACCTTCTTCTTGGTTGAAACCTTTGGCCACTAATCTAGCCTTGTTTCTAACCACGATACCATTTTCGTCTTGCTTGTTTCTAAAGACCCACTTAGTACCTATGACTAAGTGGTCACTTGGTCTAGGAACAAGCTTCCATACCTCATTCCTCTCAAATTGGTTCAATTCTTCTTGCATTGCAATGACCCAAAAATCATCTTTTAAAGCTTCGTCAATGCATTTAGGTTCAATTTGAGAAAGGAAAGCGGCATTAGCACAAAAATTCTTGAAAGAAGAACGAGTTTGAACCCCTTTTGTTGTATCTCCTATAATTAGCTCCTTTGGATGAGCATCTACATACTTCCATTCTTTGGGTAAAGAAATTTCGGAAGAAGATGCATTCAAATAGCTATTTTGAGGAGGGGGTTCGTTTAAATTCAAATTATCAAAACCAAGATCATCATCAAAATCATTTTTCTTTAAATCAGAAATTTCATTAAAAACTACATGAATAGACTCTTCTATTACTAAGGTCCTTTTGTTAAAGACACAAAAGGCCTTAGAAACGGAGGAGTAACCAAGAAAAATGCCTTCATCGGATTTAGCATCAAATTTACCTAGGGCATCCTTTTCATTTAAAATGAAGCATTTACAACCAAAAACTTTAAAATAAGAAATATTTGGTTTTTTGTTATTTCATAATTCATATGGAGTTTTTGATAGAGATGGTCTTATAAGGACCCTATTCATGATGTAACAAGCCGTATTTACGGCTTCGGCCCAAAAATATTTGGGTAAACTATGTTCATTTAACATAGTTCTTGCCATTTCTTGTAGGTTTCTATTTTTCCTTTCAACTACTCCATTTTGTTGAGGATTTCTTGGAGTTGAGAAGTTATGATTGTACCCATTAACTTCGCAAAAATTTTGAAAGTCACGATTTTGGAATTCACCACCGTGATCACTCCGAATTGATGAAATCATGAAGCCTTTTTCGTTTTGAGTGAGTTTACAAAACTTAGAGAAACACTTGAAGCAATCACTTTTGTGAGCTAAGAAATAGGTCCAAGTGTATCTAGAGTAGTCATCCACAATCACAAAAGCATATTTGCTTCCACCTAGACTTGTTGTATCAATTGGTCCAAATAAGTCCAAATGGATCAATTGTAATGGTCTAGTGGTGCTAATTTGATTTTTTGGTTTGAAGCTTGTTTTTATTTGTTTGCCTAGTTGACATGCATCGCATACCTTATCCTTAATAAACTTCATATTCGGAATCCCTCGTACTAATTCTTGAGATGAGATTTTAGATATTGTTTTCATGCTTGCGTGACCTAATCTCCTATGCCAAAGCCAAGCATCATTATTTACAGCGGAGAAACACATTTCATTACTTAGTTCATCAAGATTGATGGTATAGACATTATTTTGCTTTAAAGCAATCATAGTCATCTTATGATTTGGTTTTTCAATAATGCACATATTTGATTCAAATCTAACGATATAACCTTTATCGCATAGTTGACTAATACTCAAGAGATTATGTTTCAATCCATCAACTAGTAAAACATCATCAATGGAAAAACTAAATTTGTTACCAATAGTTCCCTTGCCAATGATTTTGCCTTTGTTGTTGTCTCCGAAAGTGACGTACCCTTCTTCTTTGCTAGTGAGCATAGAGAAATGAGATGGATCTCCAGTCATATGTCTTGAGCATCCACTATCGAGATACCATCTCTTGCTCCTAGCTTGTGGGTTTGTCTACAAAAGAGGATGATTTTTAGGTACCCATTTGATTTTGGGTGCCTCAAAAATTGACCCACTAACCTTCTTATTTATTTTTGAATCCTTTATAGTTCCTTTAGGAACCCATATTAATTTTTGTGAACTAATTTTCCTAAATGGACATTTGTAGGCAATATGTCCAGATTTGCAACAGAAGTTGCATTTCATATAAGAGAAAACATGTAATGTAGGTCCTTTTATGAAAGTGGTTGGATTTTGATGTAATCCTTTTACAAATCTAATTCCATTTCTATTTGCGATGTGACCCTTGTGTGCAAGGATCATATCTAATCCTTTGCTACCAACCTTAAACTTGTTTAAGGTTTCCTTAAGAAGCAATTTTTCATTTTTTATTGCTTCTAAATGCTCACACTTAGAGCATAGAGGAGTTTGAAGACTATCAAACTTATCTTGTAGCAAAGCATGCTCTTTCTTTAAGATACTTAACTTCTTGCTAACAGTTCTACATTCATCAAATAATTCATGAAAAGCGATAGAGAGTTCTTCAAGAGATAAATCTTCATTAAATAAATCACATACCTCTTCTCCTAAAGCCATTAGCGCGTAATGAGCAACTTGCTCGGTGTTGGACTCCTCTTCTTCGGACGCGCTTGAATCATCCCATGTTGCCTTGAGCGCTTTCTTCTTTGATGTCCTCTTTTTGGCTTGAGGACAATCGTTCTTGTAGTGTCCCGATTTTTTTCATTCATAGCAAATCACTTGGTCCTTCTTTTGTTCAAATTTATTTTTTACATTATTTTTAAGTTTGTTCTTTCTTAAATATTTTTTAAATTTTTGAGTCAAAAGTGCAATGTCATTGTCACTGTCCTCATCACTTGATGTTCCTTTCAAGTGGTCTTCTTGTGATTTGAGTGCCATATCCTTCCTGTTCTTTGGAAGGGGGTTCTCGAGCTCGTCATGAGCTTGACATGTCATTTCGTAGGTCATTAGAGACCCAATGAGTTCTTCAAGAGGGAATGCTTTAAGGTCTTTGGCCTCTTGAATGGTCGTAACTTTTGGATCCCAACTTTTAGGGAGGGATCTTAAGATTTTAGTTACTAGTTCAAAGTTAGTAAAATCTTTACCAAGAGCTTTGAGTCCATTGATGACATCCGTAAACCGGGTGTACATGTCTCCGATGGACTCACTTGGTTTCATTCGGAAAAGTTCGTAAGAGTGCACAAGGATGTTGATTTTGGACTCTTTCACTCGGCTAGTGCCTTCATGAGTGACCTCAAGAGTTCTCCAAATATCAAAAGCCGAATCACACATTGAAATACGATTAAATTCGTTTTTGTCTAATGCACAAAACAAGGCATTCATAGCCTTTGCATTTAAAGCAAAAACCTTCTTCTCCGATTCATTCCATTCGCTCATCGGAAGAGAAGATTTTTGAAATCCATTCTCGACAATAGACCAAAGCTCAAAGTCCATAGAAATGAGGAAGATTCTCATGCGAGTCTTCCAATATGTGTAATCCGACCCATTAAACAAAGGTGGTCGTGCAATAGAATTGCCCTCTTGCATGCCGGAGTAAGCTATCTCTCTTGGGTATTAAACCAAATAAGAGAGATAACCTTGCTCTGATACCACTTGTTAGGATCGGAGCGGCACTAAGAGGGGGGGGTGAATTAGTGCAGTGGATTAAAACTTCGATTTTAACAAAATCTTTCGTACGATAAGAACGGAACTTGAAAAGTTTAACTTGAAAGCGTATTGTTAAAATTGCACAGCAAGGGTAATAAGGAACTAAAGCAGTAAGAAGATTTGCAGTAATGTAAATGACAATAATAAAATGCAAACCAGAGATTACGCCGATTTTTAGAGTGGTTCGGTCAAATGACCTACTCCACTTGCGATGCCCCTCTTCGATGAGGCTCCCACCTTCCACTAGCAAATCTCTTGAAATGGAAGGGTAAACACCCCTCTTACAACCTTTTACAAGCAGCTCAACCTCTTACAAATTTTCAATAAGAAAGGACGAGGAGAACTCTCTAACAAATTGAAAACAAGACTTGCTAAGACTTTCTAAGACTTTTCTCTCAATCAAAATGCTTCTCAAAAGTTGTAACCTCAGCTGAGATTTGAGGGGTATTTATAGGCCTCAAGAGGATTCAAATTTTGGGCTCCAAAATTTGAATTTTCTTAGGGTTCCCGGTGCTGGAGGTGCCACCGCCCAGCGCTCGGGTGCTGGACGGTGCAACCGCCCAGCCAAGGAGGTGTCACCGCCCAGCTCTCGGGTGCTGGGCGGTGCCACCGCCTGGCACTCCGATTTCACTGGTTTGGCTTAATTTAAGCCCAAACCATATCTGACTTTGGGCCCAGTTGGCCCCTAACCAGGATATAGGATTATCTCTTAATCCTAATCCTAATTACAAGTGAACTACATAACAAAAACACATCCTAAGCAAGCTTTCAACCGCGAACGTCGAGTCTTGTTTCGACGAGCTTTCCGACGAGCTTCTTCCGACGGACTCCCATCAAGCTCCCGATCTTGTGATGACTTTAACGAGTAGCCGAGCCTTCTCAGTGATCTCCGTGAACCTCCGACGATCTCTTCGGCGAACTTCCGAAAATTCTGATAGGTTCCCGATTTCTTCTCGGTTGGTTCCGGCAGCATCTCCGACGATTCTTCGGACTCTTAAACGTCCATCGATCTTGACTCCGGTATTCTTGCTTTGTGTTTTCTGGTTATCATAGTTAATCCTGCACACTTAACTCAATAATATGGATTAGATCAATTAACCCATCAATTGATTTCATCATCAAAATCCGAGATTCAACATGTTTGGTACCAACAATTATGAAGTGATACATGCTTAAAAATGTTGATTTAATGTTTGGTATCATGAATGCTTTAGAATCATGCATGAGAAAATAAATGATGAATGTTTAGTATCATGATCAAATTGTTGATTTAATGCACGAAGTGATAAATGCTTAAAAATTTTAATATCTTAACATCATGAATGGTATGCCCAAAATGATGTATCATGAATGTTTGAGTATCATGTATGATATACCCATAGTGATGATTGATTTTTGGTATCATATATGAAGTAAAGATGAAATGTAATGTTTTGAAATTGTGCATATTTTAATTTGAAACTATAATGATGCACAAACATATTAAATTAAGAATGATACTTTATCTTTATCATGATTTGAAAATTGATGTAAAGGGAAAAGAATTATAAAAATTATATTATTCTCTTCTTTTTTAGGGGGAGATAAAATTTGTTAGCTTGCACAATTTAAGATAAAGCTAAAATTTGTTAGCTTGCATATTTCAAAGAATGGCAAAAACTTGCTAAGATTGCATATTCTAAAATGATGCATTGCTATCTTGCTAGCTTGCTATTTACTATCTTGCATTCTTTTTCAAAAACTTGCTAGCCTTCATACTTCAAGAGAAGTAACACTTGCCAAATTGCTATCTTGTATATTCTAAAATGATGTAAAATTTGCTAAGCTTATATGTTTTATAATGAAGTAGAACTTGTATGTTTCCAAAATTGCTAGCTTGCACTTCTCAAAAGAGAAGAAAGAACTTGTTATCTTGAACATCACCAAGAATTGCTAGCTTGCTATCTCAAAAAAAAAGAAGCTAAATTTGTAAACTTGCACAACTCAAAATTGTTGCTAGCTTGTATGTTGTAAAACTTGCATATCTCAAAAACTTGCTAGATGCACTTCTCCTTTTTGTTGATGACAAAGGGGGAGAAGGTATGATGATAATCATGCATATTATGCCTAAAATGATAATTTAAAATTATATATGATGATCATGTATGCAATGATGATTTTAAAAACATATATTATGTTTTGGAATGATGCATGCAATATTCATGATTTTATTATGATGATGTATATGGTGTATTACATATGATGTGATTAAAATAGTCTCAACTTGAACTAAAAGGTCATCATTTATTTGAATGATGCCTTATTTCAATATGGCATATTGATAGGAGGGAGTTTAATTTAAACTCCGTCATCAATTGATTTTCATTATCAAAAAGGGGGAGATTATTGAATCTCGGATTTTGATGATGAATTCAATTGATGAGTTTGTGATCTAATCTGCATTTTGAGTGATGCAGGACTAGCTTCGATCAAGGAGAGGAAAATTTATTAAAGTAGGAGGAATCGAACATTGAGTCGGAATGAACATGTCAAAAGATTGAATGTCGGGTCGGAGGATCGATCGACGTATCGACAGAAGGCTTCGGGCCGTGAATTTGGGTATCGGGTCGAAGGATCGGACATTGCGCCAAGAAGATCAGAAGTTGCGGGAGTCAACATGCTGATTGGGCAATATGCCGAAGGATCGGATGAGCGCTAGATGAACCAATGATATGTTGGACAAAGGATTCATGCTTTGTAATCATTTGTCTAAGATCAAAGTAGTTTAAGGGGTTAATTGAGTTAACTTTTGGTGTAATCATGCTAACTCAATTAGGGACCAATTGGGGCTTAATTAGGATTGATTTGGGCTCATTAGGAGGCCCATTCAGTGACCCAAAAGTTAGGTCAAGCGGTGGAATTGCTTGTGAGTTGAAAAACTTGAAAAACCCAGTCTCCGAAGCTGTCAAGCGATGGTGCCGCTAGACTGAGCGGTGGTACTGTCTAATGACAATGTGTCAGGCGATGGTACCACCTAGTGCAGATGGTGGTACCGCCCGTACTTGGAAGACTCAAAAATTTAAATTTTTTACTCTATTTTTTAAACAATTTGGGGCCTATAAATACCCCACTTGGGTAGGAAGAAATGAGCAAGAATTCTTGAGAAAAAAACTAAATAAACTCTATTAAAACTTTGAGTTCCCTCCTCTTAGTGCTTAGAGTTAGTCCTAAGAGAGGTGTGTGAGGGACTACTTATAAAAGAGTTGCTTGTAAGGGTTGTCTCCTAAACCCGTGAAAAGGAGAAAGGGGTGTAAAAGGGTAGTTGATCTTCACCCATTGAAGAAAGATCGTTAGTGGATGCCGGTGGTCTCAACGGAAGAGGAATCGGGAGTGGATGTAGGTCATGACGACCGAACCACTATAAAAATCTGGTTTGCATTTCTATTTTTCTCTTTCCTTTCATTGTAAACTACTTTACTTTTACTATGCTTCTATATGCTTTCAAGTTAAACTCTTTTCTGATACATTTTCATCGAACGATATTTTCTAATCGATGTGATTTCATCTCTACACTAATTCACCACCCCCCCCCCCCTAATGTCAACTCGATCCTAATAAGGTTGTCTCCTAAACCTGTGAAAATGAGAAGAAGGGTGTAAAAGGGTAGTTGATCTTCGCTCATTGAAGAAAAATTGATAGTGGAAGCCAATGGCCTCGAGTAAAGAGGAATTGAGAGTGGATATAAGTTACGACGACCAAACCACTATAAAAATATAGTTTACATTTCTATTTTGCTCTTTACTTTAATTGCAAACTGAATTATTACTTTCACTACCTTACGAATATACTTTCAAGTTAACATCTTTTCGAAACAGTTTTTCATCGTATGAAGATTTTTGACTCGACATGATTTTTATCTACTGCACTAATTCACACTCCCCCCTAGTGCCAACTCACAATCCTAACAGTAGATGCTCATTGGAGAATGAGTTTACTGATTGATTTGTTAATAGAATGCTACATGGTTAATAATAGCTCATTGTCAAACAACGATTCCATCGTCTAGTGATATATCTGGTCCTTAGACTTAAGATATCAAAGATGTCCTGTATGAGTACTTATGAGTACTTATAGGTCCTTAGACTTAAGATATCAACGATTCCATCTTTAATACCAAACTTATAGGTCTGGAAGTTCAAGATCTAGTACATCTAGTCGTCGAGAGTGGCAGCCAACCTTACGAGGGTGTCAATAGAGGATCATCCCCTCTCAGTGTCATAAGAGGAATATTTTAGATATTCTTGCTTAGGAAAATCACTAGCTAGGTTATTCATATTGAGAGAGAAAGAATTCTCTAGGAGAATCCATTTATAGCGAGACTCGAGTATAAACTATATGGGCCTGACAGCACTAAGCCCGAAATACGATATCTAGGATATTAGATTGATGAGAGACTATAGATATATGGTAATTGAAGATAGATAAGTCCAATGGATTGGATTCTCCTATATCATCTGGAGACTGCAACGTAGTGGCCTAGTATGTTCGTATTTGATAAGTTGAGTGAATTATTAGGGAGATAATAATTCACTGATCCAGAAGGAGTTTTGATAGGTATGACTCATAGCCAACTCAATATTAGGCCTAGAGACTTACATACATATGGTAGGTGTTACGATGAGCAAAGGTTCGGATATGAGATATCCATCGGAGCCCCTATCTTATTAGATATCCAGTAAGCCTCTAAATTTTGGATTCTACGGATAAGATCCAATAAAAGCCAGTGAGAGATTATTAGGTAGAGATCTATTAATTTAAGATGCTTAGGTAGTTAGATAGAGATCTAGTACCCAATAGGATAGGATCCATCAGGGTAAGTTTATAGGAACCTCTACAAATAAGAGGGAATCAAAGGGACATAGGCTAGACTCTTTCTAGCTACCACCTCCTATATTGCTCTCTCCCTCTCCTCCTCAGCCAGTAGCCCTTGTTTAGGGCATGTGGACAGCAAGAAGGGCCGACCCCTTCTTGATCGAGTGGTGCGTGTGGAAAAGGAGATTGTTCAACGATTTAAAGAGAGTCTTTGCAGCTTTTGTTAGGATCGAGAGCACTAAGAGGGGGGGGGGGTGAATTAGTGCAGCGAAAATTTAACAGCGATTAAAACCGAAAGCTGCGTTCGTTCGATAGAAACTATTATGATGCAAAAGCTGATTCACAGTTTGTATCTAAGTGCAGTTTGCATCTAAGCGCAGATTGCGTCTAAGCGCAGTTTGCGTCTAAACACAGTTTGCGTCTAAGCGCAGTTTTGCGTCTAAGTGCAGTTTGCGTCTAAACACAGTTTGCGTCTAAGCGCAGTTTTGCGTCTAAGCGCAGTTTGCGTCTAAACGTAGATTTATGTCTAAGCTCAGATTGCGTTTAAGCGCAGTTTGCGTCTGAGCGCAGTTTACGTCTAAGATCAGATTGCGTCTGAGCGCAGTGCAGTTTGCGTCTAAACGCAGTTTTACGTCTAAACACAGTTTTACGTCTAAACGTAGTTTTACGTCTAAACGCAGTTTACGTCTAAACGCAGTTTTACGTCTAAACGTAGTTTTACGTCTAAACGCAGTTTACGTCTAAATGCAGTTTTACGTCTAAACGTAGTTTTACGTTCAAAAGTAGTTTACGTCTAAAACACAGTTTTACGTCTAAGCAGAATCAAGACGTAAACGTAAACTGCAAAGAAACTTGTTCGCAGAAATCAGTTTGCAGTTATAAACAGAATCAAGACGTAAACGTAAACTGCAAAGAAACTCGTTCGCAGAAATCAGTTTGCAGTTATAAACAGAATCACTACGTAAACGTAAACTGCACAGAACCTTGTTCGTAAAAGCGCAGAAGATAGTTTGCAGTTGTAAATGAAATCAAGACGTAAACGTAAACTGCACAGAACCTTGTTCGTAAAAGCGCAGAAGACAGTTTGCAGTTGTAAATGAAATCAAGACGTAAACGTAAACTACACAGAATTCATTCGTAAAAGCGCAGAGAGCAGAGGCTAAGTAGGAGGTTTGCAGTAATGATAAAGTGCTCAAAATAAATGCAAACCAGAGATTTAGAGTGGTTCGGTCAGTCTTGACCTACTCCACTTTTGGCTTCCTCCACCGATGAGGTCACCGACGTCAACTAGAAGCCTTCCTTCAATAGGCGAAGGCCAACTACCCTCTTACAGATTCACTCCTTTTGATGGGCTTAGGAGACAACCCTTACAAATGTTTTCTCTCCTCACTTTACAACTCAAACTTGAAGAACAGAAGGAGGAGGAAAACTAGCAGTTTTGAGCTCTAAGAACCACTGAAAAGATCAAGATTTCGGCTTAAGTTCTTACTCTTTCAGTGCTGAATGGGTGGGGTATTTATAGGCCCCAACCCAATTCAAATTTGGAGCTCAAAACGATCAAATCCCGGAATTCCGGGATCAGGCGGTTGCACCTCCTGACTGGAGAGGTTGCATCGCCTGGCAGAGCTCGAAGACTGAGCCCAGGCGGTGCCACCTCTTGACAGAGGCAGTTGCACCTCTCTGCCAGAGCTCGAAGACTGAGCTCAGGCGGTGCCACCTCCTGGCTGGGGCGGTTGCACCTCCCGGTCTCGCTGGGAGACATAGCCTGGGCGGTGCTACCTCTTGGCTGGGGCGGTGCCACCTCTTTCACTATTTCAGCTCACTTGGTTTGGCTCCAAACTTGGCCCAAACCAGTCCGAACTTGGGCCTAATTGACCCCTACTTGGGTTATAGGATTAACACCTAATCCTAACCCTAATTAATGTGCTAACTATGATTTTAAAGACATTTTCTAAGCTATTACAAAGTCCGCAAGTCAAGACTTCTTCTGGCGAGCTTCCGGCAAACTTCCGGCGGTCTTCCGATGAACTCTCGGAAACCATTCTGCGGACTCCCGGCAAGCTCCTAGACTTCATGATTTGTTCTTAGCGAGTTCCAACGAGCTTCTTCGGCAAGCTCCGATCTTTCTCGGCGAACTCCCAACGAACCTTCGGACTTCCGTCGAACTCTCGAACTCGCAACAAATCCATCGCGCTTGACTCCGACACTTTGTTTCGCTTTATGTCTTCATCATTATCATAGTTAATCCTGCACAATTAAAACAAAACTTCGATTGAGACAATTAATCCTAAGCAATTAACCAAGTTGTCCGGCATGTCATTGGTCCCTCGACGCTTCGTCTGATTCTTCGGCACATCGTCCTCTCCTACGGCCTATTGCCCAATCGGCCAGTTGACTCCGCAACTCCGATATCCTTGGCACAATAACCGCTCTTCTTGGCCCGATGCCCGAGTCCACGGCCCGAAGCCTTCTGTCGATACGTCGACCGATCCACCGGCCCGACGTCCAATCTTCTGACATGTTCCTCCGGTACAACATGATGTTCCTGCTTTAATTGTCTCATCCTGATCAAAGCATCCTGCGTCACTCAAAACGCATATTAAATCATAAACATATATCAAGTAGTTTCATCATCAAAATACGAGATTCAACAATCTCCCCCTTTTTGATGATGACAACTACTTGATGACGGAGTTGAACTTAACTCCCGGAGTTTAAACAAACTCCCCCTATCAATATACCATATTGATAGAACCTTGAATTCAAACTGAATTCAAGTCATTGCAATATTCATCATGAATACTTGCAACACGTCAACATGAACATATGCATAAACTTATGCATCACATGTCATGTCATCAACATACTTCTCCCCCTTTGTCATCAACAAAAAGGAGAAGTATCACAATCAAGTGTTTGTGATATTGGTTCAACTCATTGCATGAAAAACATATTATCAAGTTTTATCATCATGCAATTTTGCTAGAAAATATAGCAAGTTTTGAATCATGCTTAGAATATTCAAGCTATCAAGTTTTAGATATGCAAGTTTTATAGCATACAAGATAGCACTTGGTATGAAAATTATAGATGTTCAAGATAGCAAGTTCTACATCATGCAAGCTAGCAAATTAGAGATGTTCAAGAAGCAATTGATTTTGAATAATCAATTTATCATTGTCAAAAAGAAATGCTTTTATCATTGTCAAGCTATCTCCCCCTTTGTCATTGTCAAAAAGAAAGAAAGAATACAATTTTGTAGTTCTTTTTCCTTTTACAACGATTTCAAGATCATGACAAAGGATGAATAATCAAGTTATGAATGTCAAGATAATTTTTCATCATGAATATTTTATCATTGCATTATCATAAGTTGAAGTATTACATGCATAATATCATATCATCATTCATAATTACATTAATGTTTCAATATAGCAATTTCTTCTCAAAATGTGTAACTTAGCACTCATCATGATTTACATCATTTGCAATACATCACATCATAATTAGAAAGCATAAATATTGCATGCATAATTGCAAATCATAAATGTTTCATATCATGATGGTATCAATTTTGTCAAATTATATCCTACCATGCATGATCAATAACTCCTCATTTGTATTTCATGCATTATTTCATTTCATCTCATAAGGAATATCAAGAAAAGTTATTGGATGAGGAGATAAATATTTTATGAATACACGGAATTGTATAAAAATCATATCATAAGTGTTTCGTGTATTCATATTATCACATGAAGCATATTATCATTTTTAAGATTCATAACATGAATAACGTTATTACTATTTCATCAAAATCAATTTCGAGATTCACACAATATCATTAAATCATTAATCTCGATAAGATGGGAAAAGCATTTAACATGATTGATGCATGATTCATATTTAAAGTGTATCTTATGTCGTAAATACGAATCAAGCATTTGTCAAATCTGAAATCATCCTCAAAATTACATTCAATAAATTCATGTATGACAAGCATAGATTTATTGAAAAATCAATAAGATAGAGGATTACATTTCAAGTGTTCATCAATTGTAGCATTTCATCATATGGTAAGATATCAATGCGTAAAACTGTGAAACAAGATTTTGTTTGATATCTTGATACAGGGCATGATGTACACATTTCGAATATTTTAGCAAGTGTAGCATTGCATCACATAGTAAGATATCAGCTCGTATGATACAAATTTTTGTTTGATATCTTGACACAGGGCATATAGCAATGATAGAAATCATATATTTCTTGGTGATGCAAGCATGGGATAATCATAGCATAGTGTTTATAGCATCAATTCATATATTTCTCCCCTTTTTTAAGTGTTTCATCTTAAGTGATCGATTTCATGTTAGCATGCCTTTTCATTTATGTCAAATGAAAACATGCATCAACGTTTAGGATCGTAAAATGAATTTCATCATAAAACCATCAATCACAAAAATCATCATGTATATCTCATGCATGAAATTGTCAATCGAAATATTTAATTTCATCATTATGCATTTCTTCAAATCAAACATGATCTTTAATCAAAATCGAGAAATAACAATGAAAATCAACGTAATGCACATTATTACTTCTTAACCATGATTTCATATTTTCAATCAAGATCATTTTATTTGTTTATCATAAAATATGCAATATTATCATTTTCGAAATTACTTAGTATGATCATAATAATTTTTTAACATGTAATTTTTAAGAAAATTAATTCTAAACTAAAAGAGAAAAATATATCATGAAAGCATCAAGTAATTTCAAAATAAATTAGGGGGATTTCGATTACCTCATCATTGTGGGCTGTTAAGGCATAGTTTGCCGCCTTGCTTTTGTTGACTTTCTCTTCTTCGGAGGAGCTCGATTCATCCCAATTTTTGTTCTTCTTCTTGCGTTTAAAGCAAGTAGTTTGATTCTTTTTGCTTTTTAATTTTCGTTTCATTTGTAGTTTAAGTTCACCATCACTTGAGCTTATGCTCGAGTGGTCTTCAAATGTTCTATGTCCCAAATCCTTCCTGTTCTTTGGAAGGTTGTTTTGTTCATCATTGTCCTCATCACTTGAGTCATCGCTCAAGTGGCATTCATTTGTCCAGAGTTCCAAATCCTTCCTGTTCTTTGGAAGGTAGTTCTCAAGTTCTTTACGTGCATTGCACGTCATTTCATATGTGATCAATGAACCAATTTGTTCTTCAAGTGGAAATTGGTTCAGGTTTTTTGATTCTTGAATAGCAGTTACTTTTGAATCCCAAGTTTTAGAAAGTGAGCGCAAAACTTTGTTAACGAGTTCAAAATTCGAAAAGCTTTTACTAAGTGATTTTAAACCATTGACGACATCCGTAAAACGGGTGTACATGTCAACAACGGTTTCGCTTGGTTTCATATGAAAAAGCTTGAAATCATGCAGTAAAATATTAACTTTCGAGTCTTTGACTCTACTAGTTCCCTCGTGCGTGATTTCAAGAGCGCGCCAAATATCGAAAGCCGTTTCGCACAAAGAAACCCGATTGAACTCATTTTTGTCCAAAGCGCAAAATAAGGCATTCATAGCCTTTGCGTTTAAAGAAAAATACTTCTTCTCTAAATCCGACCATTCGTTCATCGGTTTGGAGGGAAGTTGAAAACCGTTTTCAACAATATTCCATAAATCCAGATTCAGAGAAATCAAGAAAACTCTCATTCGAGTTTTCCAATAAGTGTAGTCCAATCCGTTAAAGAACGGTGGACGAACAACCGATAAGCCCTCTTGAAGAGCCATTTCTCTCGGGTGTAAATCCGAAATGAGAAATACCCCGCTCTGATACCAATTGTTAGGATCGAGAGCACTAAGAGGGGGGGGGTGAATTAGTGCAGCAGAAATTTTACAGCGATTAAAACCGAAAGCTGCGTTCGTTCGATAGAAACTATTATGATGCAAAAGCTGATTCACAGTTTGTATCTAAGTGCATTTTGCGTCTAAGCGCAGATTGCGTCTAAGCGCAGTTTGCGTCTAAACACAGTTTGCGTCTAAGCGCAGTTTTGCGTCTAAGCGCAGTTTGCGTCTAAACACAGTTTGCGTCTAAGCGCAGTTTTGCGTCTAAGCGCAGTTTGCGTCTAAACGCAGATTTACGTCTAAGCTCAGATTGCGTTTAAGCGCAGTTTGCGTCTGAGCGCAGTTTCGTCTAAGATCAGATTGCGTCTGAGCGTAGTGCAGTTTGCGTCTAAACGCAGTTTTACGTCTAAACACAGTTTTACGTCTAAACGTAGTTTTACGTCTAAACGCAGTTTACGTCTAAACGCAGTTTTACGTCTAAACGCAGTTTACGTCTAAACGCAGTTTTACGTCTAAACGTAGTTTTACGTTCAAAAGTAGTTTACGTCTAAAACACAGTTTTACGTCTAAGCAGAATCAAGACGTAAACGTAAACTGCAAAGAAACTTGTTCGCAGAAATCAATTTGCAGTTATAAACAGAATCAAGACGTAAACATAAACTGCAAAGAAACTCGTTCGCAGAAATCAGTTTGCAGTTATAAACAGAATCAATACATAAACGTAAACTGCACAGAACCTTGTTCGTAAAAGCGCAGAAGACAGTTTGCAGTTGTAAATGAAATCAAGACGTAAACGTAAACTGCACAGAACCTTGTTCGTAAAAGCGCAGAAGACAGTTTGCAGTTGTAAATGAAATCAAGACGTAAACGTAAACTGCACAGAATTCGTTCGTAAAAGCGCAGAGAGCAGAGGCTAAGTAGGAGGTTTGCAGTAATGATAAAGTGCTCAAAATAAACGCAAACCAGAGATTTAGAGTGGTTCGGTCAGTCTTGACCTACTCCACTTTTGGCTTCCTCCACCGATGAGGTCACCGACGTCAACTAGAAGCCTTCCTTCAATAGGCGAAGGCCAACTACCCTCTTACAGATTCACTCCTTTTGATGGGCTTAGGAGACAACCCTTACAAATGTTTTCTCTCCTCACTTTACAACTCAAACTTGAAGAACAGAAGGAGGAGGAAAACTAGCAGTTTTGAGCTCTAAGAACCACTGAAAAGATCAAGATTTCGGCTTAAGTTCTTACTCTTTCAGTGCTGAATGGGTGGGGTATTTATAGGCCCCAACCCAATTCAAATTTGGAGCTCAAAACGATCAAATCCCGGAATTCCGGGATCAGGCGGTTGCACCTCCTGACTGGAGAGGTTGCACCGCCTGGCAGAGCTCGAAGACTGAGCCCAGGCGGTGCCACCTCTTGACAGAGGCGGTTGCACCTCTCTGCTAGAGCTCGAAGACTGAGCTCAAGCGGTGCCACCTCCTGGCTGGGGCGGTTGCACCTCCCAGTCTCGCTGGGAGACATAGCCTGGGCGGTGCTACCTCTTGGCTGGGGCGGTGCCACCTCTTTCACTTTTTCAGCTCACTTGGTTTGGCTCCAAACTTGGCCCAAACCAGTCCGAACTTGGGCCTAATTGACCCCTACTTGGGTTATAGGATTAACACCTAATCCTAACCCTAATTAATGTGCTAACTATGATTTTAAAGACATTTTCTAAGCTATTACAAAGTCCGCAAGTCAAGACTTCTTCTGGCGAGCTTCCGGCAAACTTCCGGCGGTCTTCCGATGAACTCTCGGAAACCATTCTGCGGACTCCCGGCAAGCTCCTAGACTTCATGATTTGTTCTTAGCGAGTTCCAACAAGCTTCTTCGGCAAGCTCCGATCTTTCTCGGCGAGCTCCGCGAACTCCCAACGAACCTTCGGACTTCCATCGAACTCTCGAACTCGCAACAAATCCATCGCGCTTGACTCCGACACTTTGTTTCGCTTTATGTCTTCATCATTATTATAGTTAATCCTGCACAATTAAAACAAAACTTCGATCGAGACAATTAATCCTAAGCAATTAACCAAGTTGTCCGGCATGTCATTGGTCCCTCGACGCTTCGTCTGATTCTTCGGCACATCGTCCTCTCCTGCGGCCTATTGCCCAATCGGCCAGTTGACTCCGCAACTCCGATATCCTTGGCACAATAACCGCTCTTCTTGGCCCGATGCCCGAGTCCACGGCCCGAAGCCTTCTGTCGATACGTCGACCGATCCACCGGCCCGACGTCCAATCTTCTGACATGTTCCTCCGGTACAACATGATGTTCCTGCTTTAATTGTCTCATCCTGATCAAAGCATCCTGCGTCACTCAAAACGCATATTAAATCATAAACATATATCAAGTAGTTTCATCATCAAAATACGAGATTCAATAGCTTTGTCGTGTGAATCACTACTAGAGAGGAGGACAGTTGACCTCCTTCATCCTTTTATATAGATCTATAGATTTTCAGGGATATATAATCTCCCTAAGTAACACGTTTTTCTTATATGCGTAGTTTTCGATTTTATGGATTTTTGTCTACCAATTTTCGTACGACAATCAAACCTTCTTTTTCTACGGAAAAATTTTGGGATTTTATTTTCTGATCTTCCACTATGCATGTGATACTGTCCCAGATTTCCCATCACCTTCATATGAAAAATAAATATTATTTCATAATTTCAAACATATACATGTGAATAACTAAATAAATATCTAATAATAATTATTAGATTTTTATTTATAACATATAAAATTTTGTTAATATGTTATATAAGAAAACTATAAAGAAAACTCATAACTTATATTTTTTTTAATTTCGTATAGAACCCTAAATCAGACCAATTAAGCTTATATAATTGGCTAGGCCCAAAATTAGATTATCCAAATTGGGCTCATAGATTTGGGTCAATCATTCATCTAATTAGGCTCATTAAAATTAAAATTGATAAAAAATCAAAATTTGACTTTCCTCGAATTCGATCAAAACTTAGTTGATCAAATCTAAATCTAGTCAAGTAGTTAAAATATAATCAAGATCAAGTTCGATCAAAATACTTTATTAAAACAAATCAAATTAGTTAATTTTATAATTGATGCTATAAATATTTTTTCTTAATTTCTAAGGGGTCAAACTATAATTTTTGTGGGATATATAATAAAATATATAATTTTTGAAGGGCATAATTAGAAGATAAAATTTAAGGACATATATTAGAGTTTTTTTATTTCTTAGGAATAAAAATATTTTTTTTCTAAAAAAAAATGAATTCTCATTCCTTTTTACTACCGCTAAGCAAGGCATGGTCACAGCCTACGCATCATCGCCAATGGCCACCTTTAGTAATGGTAGTACCTATATGCTGATCGATGACTTCTGCGATCATCATGCGATGCTATGCCTTCGTGCCTCGTGCGACTGTGCGAACGCTACACCCAATGGCCCCCACAGTCATTGATGTGCAGCTATTGGCCTTTGGCATCCAATCCACCGACTGTGACCAACATATGTCACTATAGCAACATTGTTGCAACCGTCATAACCATCGTTACATACACACCCGTCGCCCGTGACTTAGCTGGTGACCACCGAAGGCTGTCGCCCTCAACAATACTAACATCGATAGAAAGCTATTGATAGTAATACATCAATCAAATACGAGGATTCTTGTATGGCCCACAAGCAGGTGATAGAACGAACTAAATAGAAGATAAATCGATAACACAAATAAATCGTTCATGATAGAAGATAAGATTTCCCCAGCATGATAGAAGATAAGATTTCCCTAACTTGATAGAGGATAAGAAATCTCTCTATTCTGTTTATTCTGTTGTGGGAAATCCTTCCTCCTAATCTGTATAAATAGGAGAGGGAACATGTTAATAGATTCAAGCTAAAGCATTTTCATTTCTACAATAAAGCTTCTTCAATTATTGTTCTTATCTTCTATTATTTCTATCATGGTATCAGAGCCGCTTGCCTAGAGCAAGCTCTCTTCTCGCTGCCAATCATCATTGGTGTTGCCACTCTGCGCCAACGTTCGTTCCCTTCCGCTACGGCATCTCTAGTGCTGCTCATCAGCACTGCCCCACCTTTCTTCCTCGTTGTAGCTATTTTCCTTCCTCTTCTGCTACACTTCCTCCTCTGTTGCAGTTTCCTCCTTTGTTGTAGTAGCATCACTACAACATTGCTGTAGATTTCTTCTCTATCGTCGCAGCCGTCGTAATCGCAACCACGACCAACGTCGTTGAGAAAAGCGAAGCTTCGCTCTTGCCTTCAGCCAGCGACCAACGTCGCTGAGAAAAGTGAAGCTTCACCCTTCGGCCAGCGACCAACGCCGTTGCATTCCTAAGAGGCTCCGTGGTCAATCCTCATCTTCCTCACCGCGGTAGTCTTCGCTGATCTGTCAACATTCGGCAGACTTGGAGAATGAAGGGAACGCATGTGCCATCACAGCAACAACAATCGCAGCAGCAGCAGCAGCGATCTACACTTATCTTACTCATGAAGCCTCTCGCTTGTAAACAATTCTTTGCATCGACACAAGATTGGTATCCTTGTCAGGAGCACCATCTTGCGGGGGCATGATAGAAGATAAGATTTCCCCAACCCCAACTTGATAGAGGATAAGATTTCCCCAATTATATGAGGAAATCTCTCTATTCTGTTTATTCTGTTGAGGGAAATCTTTCCTCCTAATCTGTATAAATAGGAGAGGGAACATGTTAATAGATTCAAGCTAAAGCTATTTCATTTCTACAATAAAGCTTCTTCAATTATTGTTCTTATCTTCTATTATTTCTATCATGGTATCAGAGCCGCTTGCCTAGAGCAAGCTCTCTTCTCGCTGCCAATTCATCATTGGTGTTGCCACTCTGCGCCAACGTCCGTTCCCTTCTGCCACGGCATCTCTAGTGCTGCTTATCAGCATTGCCCCACCTTTCTTCCTCATTGTAGCTATTTTCCTTCCTCTTCTGCTACAGCTTCCTCCTCTGTTGCAGTTTCCTTCTTTACTGTAGTAGCATCACTGCAACATTGCTGTAGATTTCTTCTCTACCGTCGCAGTCGTTGTAATCGCAACCACGACCAACGTCGTTGAGAAAAACGAAGTTTCGCTCTTGCCTTCGGCCAGCGACCAACGTCGCTGAGAAAAGTGAAGCAGGCTCCGTGATCAATCCTCATCTTCCTCACCGCGGTAGTCTTCGCTGATCTGTCAACATTCGGCAGACTTAAGGAGAATGAAGGGAACGCCTGTGCCATTACAGCAACAACAATCGCAGCAGCAGCAGCAGCGATCTACACTTATCTTACTCATGAAGCCTCTCGCTTGTAAACAATTCTTTGCATCGATCCAAGATTGGTATCCTTGTTAGGAGCACCATCTTGCGGGGGCATGATAGAAGATAAGATTTCCCCAACATGATAGAAGATAAGATTTCCCTAACTTGATAGAGGATAAGAAATCTCTCTATTCTGTATTCTGTTGTGGGAAATCCTTCCTCCTAATCTGTATAAATAGGAGAGGGAACATGTTAATAGATTCAAGCTAAAGCTATTTCATTTCTACAATAAAGCTTCTTCAATTATTGTTCTTATCTTCTATTATTTCTATCAGTTCAAGCATCATAAATCAAAACAGAATAACACCTTTACACAAACGAAGAGTTTTAACAAACAAATCTAAATGCAAAATAGATCTAAAATATTTTTATAATCAAAAGTATTTAATACTATGCATACTTTGGTTGATTCTCAAAAAGCATTTATCTAATCTGCAAACAAGATCCAAAAGATACAGTAATGTGGATTTGAAAAAAAAGCTAGACTCCGTCTTTTCTTTTCTTCATATCATTCACTAAACTACCATGAGCGATAGATTAGGAACAAAGAGGAAATGAGAGAAAATTTGTAATTGCTTAATGACTGATTGAGTTATTTCATCCCTAAAAGATTTTATCCTTTTATAGATAAAAGTAAAAAGCTTAAAATAAATAATTAAGATAGTCGTCGGACTCCTATCATAATTAGATTTACTTTTATTGATTAATAATCATAATTAAAAATTTTAATTACATATAATATATTTTACCCAACTCAATAAACCCACATAATCTTATTCTATCTAATGTTGTTTTCTAACATACGGTTCATGTTTTACTGTCTTATTTTCATGTGGTAGTGTATGCATGAGTATTAATTTCTCCAATAAGTAGTGCTATATTTGCGTTGGAGGACTAAATTCTGCACAAGCTAAAGGAGACTTAAAATATTATTTTGTTATATTTCAAATGCACACATGTGATTCCATTTGGGATGTACAAATGCGAATGCCACGAATTGCTACAACCACAAGTAAAATCTGTCATCTTTTCCATGTTCAACAGTGCACTGGCAATTGTTTGTTAGAAAAGCTCAGGGCTTTCTGGAACTGCTCAATTGCAACATGATAAGAAAATTAAGCTGACTGCCATCCTCCTCTTATCATGATAAGAAAATTAAAATGAATGATGGGAGGTTTCCACATCCTAATATGGAGTGGGTGGGTTTCAGGCCCATGTTAAGTCAAACCATGATCCAATTTAGAGTGCTCAAATTGGAAGCATGTTAAAAAAATAAATAAATAAATTTGCTATCAGTATCATTCTATCTAAAAGCTCAAGCCAATACATGAAACAAGATCTGTGGATTTGTGTTCTGAACCTGAACCTGAACCATGTCACTGGATCACAACGCTTTTGCACCAGAAAAAGCAATCGCTGTGTCAAACTATGGCAGCTAGTAAATCGGATAGATTGAACAATTATGATTGGGTTGGGTGGGTGGGTCAAAAAGAAGGGAGAACATAGGTGCCATTCATTCATTATATACAGCATCTGCTGGTTGACACGTACCGCCGCCCCTTCAGTGTTGGAAAAAATGGGAATTGCCAGTAAAAAATGACGATGGTAGTGGCAGACTGCACTGATGGGCCCATGGCCCAATAATTGCCCATAGTGTGTAGTCCATACTTCACACTCCATTGAATTATTAACGAACGTTTTTTTATGCGGTTGGTGAAGGGACAAAGTGCACCACTTGCCATACATTTTGTAAGGCCACGGAGTCCTTAAACAACTCAAAAACTTTGAATGTGGCTGCCATCCTCTACATATCAGAATGGAGACACACATGCAGACAGAATAATAGGCAGGTTTGAGGCGAATAGTCTCAACACTACCATGGAGCAGTGCAGCACACCTTAGACGATAGATCCAATAGTCTCTGGATAGCAAAGCTTCTTCTATCAGGCATCCGAGAATCCAAAGATAGTGTCATCCAACAGGTTGGCTGAACAAACTAAAATGGTTTCGATTGCAATGGAGAGAGAGGTATCATTCTAATTACTGATTACTGATTACTGATTACTGATTCTGGACTGTCTGATGATGTGTTTTTTTCTTCCTTGTAAACAGTGGCATGATGTTAGGTTGTTGACTTGTTATGAAACACTAGAAAATTAAATGCATCTTTTTTCAAATAAGAAAAAAAAAAAGAAAGAAAAGAAAACACACCCACACACACACACCAGCCTCGTTCAGCCTCCTAGTCGGAGGTACATCGATCGAGCTGGCTAACCTCAATGAAGTGCTTTGTCAAGTCACTTTCTGACTCCAAACTGCCTGTGCTTACTTCAACAATTGCTCTCCATACACATACTGGCTGGCTAACTAACTGTTCTGAGAATCAAGAGAAGATCAGCTGCAGATAACGATTGCTTGCTGCATTTTGGATAACTCGGTACAATTGCATATGACAGGTAATAGTGGTGGAGATGTCTGTAGCTATGTGGCAACTGCTATCACACACTGAACAATGCCAGCTTCGACTTTATAAAGTGTTCTCGAACTAACTGAGCTGCTTCCAGTCTGTTTTCAGAAATGTATGCAATCAATGCAGCGCTGATGGAATGCTTCTGGTTGGGAACCTCGGAACAGACCCATATATATGATGGGGACTGCTGTTGCCTGGTGACTGATACTATTTATCCCTTTATCTTCCTCCTTTATATATATATATATATATATATATATATATATATATATATATATATATATATATATATATATATATATATATATATATATACTTATCAACTAGATTGATTTCTTTCTTTTTTATTCATGGAAAAGGTATAGATCGGCACAACTTAAGAATTTTCCATGTTATTTGTGTATGACAATTGAAAGATTTTTTTCCATTTTTAGCTTTTCAGAGTTTGGAAATAATATTTTTTGCCTTTATCAATGTCAATATATAACATATATATAACCATTTAAATATTAGGATGCTTCACATATATTTGTCCCACTAATATCCATTTAAAACACTCAAGTCAATCATAGCTATCTGCAGTTAACATCAACTTGTCTGAGTTAAGAAGTTATATCCTTTGAAAAGTTAACGTCAACTTTTCAAAGGTTATAAATGTTACTTAGGTTTTTAATTGATAATTAAATGATAATTAATTAACGGAGATTAATCACAATGATATATACAAACTTTTAGATTTCACAAGAATATACACTCAATATAAAATTAGATAATGTAAATATGAAAACTATGTGTTTAATTTTGCGTAAAAAGAAAAACATAGCATGTTAAAGTTTTCTAATGCTATAACCAAGTCATTGAATTAAATCCAAGATTATTAATTTATTTTTCTAAAATTAGGCCAAATATTTGTGCACCATTTTTACAAGTATTCAACCCAACACTTCTGCGAGATGACAAAGGAAAACCAATCATTAGACAAATGTCTGATTAATTACGATATTATTATTAGAACTAAATTTGAAGAGGTTTAAGGGTCAATAAGAATTACCATGTCAGCTATTCTACCCTCAACAAGGATGTGCTTAAATCAACGTATCCAATTTGTAGACATTATTGTTGACATGATGCCTCCCCATTAGTCAACTCTAAAAGTGGCCAAGGTAGACTTGGTATACGTAAAACTTTTTTTTTTTATGAGAAGAAAATGGAAGATTTAGGCATAATCATAAGTTATATTTATTTGAATTGTTGAGCTTGACCTAGGTCAAATGATTTTTAAATGGGTAGTCATAAAATTTCAAGAAAAAAAATAAACTTTGTTTTATTTTAAAGGATAATTTATTTTAAAAAAACTCTAGTATTGAATTTTTAGTAGATGATACCTCATTTTTACTAAGGAACGTCTTTTTTAAAAATTTTAATAATGCCTTTGATTTGGACTATTTCAAGCTACGAATCTACGGACCGATTCGATCTAGTCTGAGTGTCACGGTTCGAGTTAGATCGATTCAGATCAAATCACTTCCAATCACAATAAAATGAATCAAACTTCATTGAATTTACGAATGAATGTGACTCGAGTGTGACTAAGGCAGCTTCATTAAACTAATTCAAACTTCTCAACTACTAACTCATGATTCTAAGATATTTATTATTAATTTTTTAAATTCTTATTATTTCAAAATGAATAAATATTTAGATAGGATATTTTTAGGTTGAATCGGTAATCAAGTATAACTCATTGAATTTTAATCAAATCTATTCAAACTTATTCAAAGTTACTAAGATGAGATGATAATATGTTTAGTATCACTTTTTTTATTTTGGTATAAATTTAGGATGATTAATTTTTTTAAAAATAAGATTTTTTTTAATCCAATATGTGATTGAATATAATTTGAGTGTAACACAAGCAGAACTCTTTGAATTTTCATCAAACTTATCCAAACTCTCCGAAACTACTAGAGTGAGATGATAATATATTTAGTATTATTTTTTTTATTTTTATATAAATTTAATATGATTAATTTTTAAAATAGTATTTTTTTATAATGAATCTATGATCGAGTATAACTTAAGTATATAATTTTTCTAGATAAATTATGAGGAGGAAAGGGAACGAGCAGAGGAGAAAGCCAAAGGGAGAGAGAGAGAGAGAGGAGACAATGATAGATAGAGGTGGAGTGAGAGAACGAGGGGGCAAAGATAGAGCAGGAGAAAGATAAAAAAAGAGCGGAGGAGGAAGCCAAAGGAGAGAGGTAGTAGAGCGGAAAAAAGGAGGTAGTAGCTGAGGTGGAATAGGAGGATAAGGAGACAAAAGTGAAGTAGGAGGAAGAGGAAGCCAATGTGAAGGGAGAGGAGACAATAGAGTGGGAGGAGAAGCAGCGGAGGTAGAATGAGAAGAGGATGAGGAGGAGCGATGGAGGTGAAGGTGGAGTAGAGGTGATAGGTTAGGAAATAATTATAAAAAAATAAGAAACAATCTAAGACTCAATCAAATCAAATTGAATAATTATAATTTAGTTGAATCAGTTTGGTTCGATTCATTTCAAAAAATTTGATTCAATTCAAAAAAATTGAATCAAACATAATCAAAAGACAATCGTTATCTTTTTATGATTTCATTAAAACTATTTTGTTCGAAGCTCTAACTAAAGCAAACCTTAGTAAAAACTAAATAAGGGCGCCAAATAATAAAAGCTCATTACTAGAATTTTTTTTTGATAAACTATCCTATTTTAAATATTTTTTTGTAAGTATAAGTAATTTAAGATAAAGATAAGAATAAATGTGTTTGAAATCTTGATTTTGAAACGAATATTCATATTATAATACTACTAGACTACAAAAATAATTATATAAAAAAGATTTATGAACGGATAATGTATGTGAATATGTGTAAATAAAATAATTTGACTCAAATTAATCAATTTTTATACTTATATAAGATATTTACTTACTAGAGTTTAAAATATCATTTAATATATTTAAAAAATTGACTAACTTAATTCGTAAAAACTTTAATGGATTGTCGAAAAGTCGTGACCTTATATCCCTCCGTCGTTTACCATTTGGAAGAAAAAAAAAACATTCGTAAGTCACCATTCAAAACTTATCATCGATGCTATCTATCCCTTACAATTCAGTTTCGCTATATTTGCTTGCACACATAAGCTTTATTGCACATGACAGTGGCACATCAATTTAATATTGAGACATTCATATTTCATTATCAATCTTCAGAATATGAAGACATTCATATTTAACCATCAACAACATCGTCCAGTATACTACAGGCTGTAGTTTGCTTGCACACATGAATGAGCTTTCATGCACGTGTGAGTAGAGTAGCAAACCAAGTTAAATCAACATTTTAATATTTTTGGATCGCCACTGTTTAGCTCCGTTTTGGTTCACCATATATATATATATATATATATATATATATAGCTTGAGATAGTTTCGGTCGGTCTTACCTACTTAGAGACCCTTTGTGATATGACGGAACAATTAATTTATTAATCTAATAACTCCAAACGAGTTGATAACAGTAATTATTATTTACTCTTATAAATCAACTCATATCTCGACACTACTACACTAAGTATTAAATACCATATTGATTAATATGGAATATATACCAGATGATAAATATTTTAATTGAATTATCATAGATGCCAAAAACTTAGATAATAATAATAATAATAATAATAATAATAATAATAATAATAATAATAATAATAATCCGAAAACATATGTTTGTGAACTTTACTCGTCGGCACACCGACTGCACTTATCATCACTATTAATGTTTGATCGAGGTTTCTAGAGGTCATATATTTTAACGCTTGTGAATGCCTCATTAAATAACAGTCGGTTGGAGGCAATCGATCCAACACATCGACTACGACTTCATCACATGTGTCCTCTTCTCATTCCTCAACGAATATTATGAAGTGACGTATTAAATATCATGCTAGATCATGCTAAGATTTAAAGGTGGGATGACTCCTGTGTCAAAAGCAGCAACTCTCTCTCTCTCTCTCTCACTCACTCACTCTCTCTCTCACTCACTCTCTTGCTCCACTATCCTATATAAGGAGCAGGGAAGGGCAGTGGCCTAAGCCAGCGTTGAATCCTTCGTAAGATTGCATACTTTCCACACCATTCAAGCTCTAAACCACCCGCCCCCTCTACATCACTGCTTGCCGTCCCAGAAGCGTATATATATAAGAGAGACACAGTAGGAAGAGTATGGTGATGGGAACTCGTTCCCTACCCAAAACGGTGGTGGATATGAGCATAGCAAAGCCCATAGAAACCAAGGCGACACCGCCGGTCTTCAATGCCGCCGTCCTCAGTCGCGAGGACTACATCCCCGAACAATTCGTCTGGCCCGAGCACGAGAAGCCGACTCCCGACGCCCACGAAGAGCTCTCTGTCCCCCTGATCGACCTCGGCGGGTTGCGGTCCGGTGACCCCGCTGCCGCGGCCGCCGTCACTAGGTCCGTCGCCGGCGCGTGTGAGCGGCACGGGTTCTTCCACGTCGTCAACCACCGCATCGACGCAGAGCTTCTGGCGGAGGCGCACCGCGCCGCGGAGGCCTTCTTCGCGATGCCGTTGGCGGCGAAGCAGCTCGCGCGGCGGAAGCCCGGGGAGAGCTGCGGCTACGCCAGCAGCTTCACGGGGAGGTTTGCGAGCAAGCTGCCGTGGAAGGAAACCCTCTCGTTCCGCTTCTCCCCCTCGCCGCTCGCCGGAGGCGTCGTGCGGGACTACATCGTCGACGCCCTCGGCGAAGACTTCCGCCACTTGGGGTAAGAGAGACCGACAACAGCAAGCTGCCAAAGGTATCGTACGCTTTGCTAAGCTGACGTTGACGGTGCGATGACAGGGAGGTGTACCAGCGATACTGCGAGGCGATGAGCCGGTTGTCACTGGAGATAATGGAGGTGCTCGGATTGAGCTTGGGAGTGGGGGAGGCACACTTCCGGGACTTCTTCGAGGGCAACGACTCGATAATGCGGCTGAACTACTACCCGCCGTGCCGGCAGCCGGAACTCACGCTGGGCACCGGCCCCCATTGCGACCCCACCTCGCTCACCATCCTCCACCAGGACGACGTCCGAGGCCTGCAGGTCCTCGCCGACGGCAGGTGGCGCACCATCAGCCCCAAGCCCGACGCCTTCGTCGTCAACATCGGTGACACTTTCATGGTAAGCCCACCATCCCATCCAATCCCGATCCCCTTCACTGAGTTGAGTTAACACACCCCGCGTAGGCGCTGTCGAACGGGAGGTACAAGAGTTGCCTACACAGAGCAGTGGTGAACAGAGAGGTGCCGCGAAAGTCGCTGGCCTTCTTCTTGTGCCCGGCCACCGACAGGGTGGTGCGCCCGCCAGGGGCGCTGGTGGACGCCGACCATCCCAGGGCGTATCCGGACTTCACGTGGCCCACGCTGCTCGAGTTCACCCAGAAGCATTATAGAGCCGACATGAAGACCCTCGACGCCTTCACGAGCTGGATTCGCCGGGCCGAAGCGACCGCGCCGCAGTGACCGCGACGCACCCAACTTGGACTCGTCATTTTTGGTTCTCAACAGTAGCTTATAGAGATGGAGAGGGAGAGAGAGAGAGAGAGGTATGCATCCAAATGCGTCAATGATGATGGATAGAAGAGCAAGGAGGCAAAGAGACAAGCTGAGACAGCCTACTTTTTCTGAAATTGGAAGTGGATGCAAATGAACACATGCTCTCAGCTAGAGTAGCTTGTCCTCCACTGACAGCAGCGTAATAGTCCCCAACTTTTCTTCATCTGTAATGTAGCATCTTGCACCAGAGGGAGGCTGCCAATGGTTGGGGCCCTGGCGGCAACAAAGCAAGATTTCTCTTTCAAGCTCTCGCTTACATTAGCAGTAGAAAGAAAGAAGAAAGGGATTTGTCCTGGAAACAGGCAACAAAGCTTGGGAAGATGAATGCCCATGAGAGCTACGCCTCCCCTGCCATTGTCCGGTAGTCGCCAAGGCAGAGGACAAGTCTGCGGGCGAGTGGCGCTCCCACCCATGGAGCTCTTGCACCACTTTGTTGCTTTCATTCTCCTTTTCCCGCAGTGCACGAGGGCGAGGTAGTGGAATCCTTGTCCTCTTGTGCTGCCCCTCCATCTTAATTGGTGGGTTCTTCTGAACCTATCACAACACTCATATGTCTCAATCCCTATCCCAAATTCCATTTTTTCCCCCACTCTAACTGGAATACCAAAAAAATATTATCACACTAAACTTATCTCTTTAAATTTCAGAGCCAAAATGTTTTTCCAAATATTCCTTTATTTATTTAAAGACCACATAATCATAACTCAAACTTCTGTAATATTACAGTTGCACAACTCTAAAAAGAATACTTACAGTTGTAATTTATATCTAGTGTGAGACTAATTAAGATATCACACTCTCTTCAAATGGGGCCACAAAACTAACACAAATCCTAAGTGGAAAATGGTATACAAGGATAACTCATAGGACTTTGAGATATATAATATCTTTTTGGGAGCATCTCTCTATGATCATGGAAGGTCACATCTTATTCCTAGCCAGATAATAACTTCAGTGCATTCGAACTCACACATAAATTCTCGACCTTGTCGTGTTACACAAAGTAGTGTACACAATGAATGCCCACTAATTGTTTTTTCTTACATCTTATAGTTGATAATTTCTCACAATAATACGAAAATTAAAAAAAAAAGGGTAAAATAAATCCAATGCATGAGATTCCTATCAAAATACCACATCCACAAGATTTAAGTTGAAAATAAATAACTGGATCATTATTTTATTGTAAGATAATATAAAATAAGAAGAGGATAGAACTTGATACAATGATAAGGTTACTCCTTTATGATATGATATAGTTACTTGATATAAGGTTACTCCTTTATGATATGAAATATCAAGAAATGAATCAGGAACCAATTTCTAGTTGGGGCCTATAAAGATATCTGATGATGGTTAAGTTGAAGTGTTGAAATATAAACTGAGTTTTGTTTTTCTTATACTAGAAATGAAAAAATGTATGAAAATGAAATATCATATCATAAAGCGGTGCTTGAATCTTAAAACTGGTGCATAACAATGAATGTGACAATTCAAGATGTATATGCTGACCTGCAAACCTGGATTTTTTTTTTTTCTGCCTTAAGAGAATCCTTAGAACTGCATAAGAAGAAGAGTGACATAAGCCCGTTCTCTGAGCACAGGATATGGTTGCGTAAATTCCTCGATATAATAAAATTAGGTTGTTTGTGTGAACTTAAATCCCTTTCATGCCTGATCAGAAGCTAAAGTCTTGCAGATAAACTCACCCACTGTATTGTTCAGTGGATGAAACTATCAACCCCATAACTTTCTTGTCAATCTTGATGCCTAAATTTCTACAGAGATCACTATTGAATTGCTGCAACTTGGATTCTTGTCAGAGAACACCCAGTTAATCAAGCAGATACATCACTTCATGTTATAAAGATCTTTGTAATTCTTTCCCAATACTTAAGTCAGCATATTCTTCGAGGATGAGGAATTTTAAGTATGTTTGATATGAGAAATAAGGATACCTCAACGGATATAATCTAAGCCTGTAGTCTAAAATCAAGCTTAGATTATTTGTGCTCTTAAGAGCAGACTTTTTTCTGCTCAGCCAAAGGACAAGTCTGTTAACTCTTTATACTACGTGAGAGAATGAACGATACGTACCAGCCAATGGAACTCCTGTCATATGCTTGCTCTACTTGCTTCCTTGGTTTCCACCGTACTTGTCCATCCCACAGCGAGCACAGTCCGATCCCTGACAGTGACAAGGAAATGGCGTGTCAGAGTGAGGCAGTGGCGAGCACCAGCGTGGCACACGCAATCCCTGGAGGATCTCCCGGTCGACACAACAACGAGGGAGTCCAGGAGAAGTCACCAACCTGCTCTCTTTTCCTGTCCCAAGTAAACGACAAGAAAGGCACGGAATCACAGACAAGAACAATCAAAGAGATAAGGCGTACAAGTGGCTCATTACAAGGGGGGAGAGATGAAGGTGATGGTGGTGGAGGTGGAGGTGGAGGTGGTGGTGGCGGTGGTGGGGATGCCTGTGGCCAAAAGCCTTTTGTTTGCCGGTCTTCCTAAGTGTGTTGCATGAGATGAATGTACTTGAAGAAGAGTGAAGTGGTGTTGTGACCAGCATTAGACTTGATGCTACTGCCTACTTTTGTGTGCTGAGATGATTGTACTTGGAAAGGAGTGGAATGGCTGTTGGAGACCAACACTGGGCTGGGACTTTAAGGGATAACAATGGCCACTTTGGGAGGCTAAAGTGACCTCATGAAAGACCCCAACACAAAAAGTAAGGTCAAACCCCTTTTCATCACTAGTAGTAGCTTCATCCTTAATATGGCATATCAAAAGCTCAAAGGTGCCAAGAAAGCTGTAATCTAACACCATAAGCTTGCTTGTCCTTGGCCCAACAATATAATCTCCTCAAGGTTTCCCTTCTCAAGTATATCTAATCTATTCTTTCACAACCTGCCAAGACAGGAACAATGATGTCCATTGAATGAAGCACTTGATGAGTGCCAGCCACTACCCATATTCCAATAGTAGCAGGCACTGATGCCATCATCTTCTAGAGATTGGGGTTTTTGATTAATGAACAACGCCAACAGGGGTTCCACAGCACTCACTGTATGAGGTGAGATCCCAAATGTATGTTGAGGATGATGCTTCAGTGGAATAGATTGAGAAATGAAGAGTTTGGGACTCGACATGGTTATGGTATTCAAATCCATCCTTGTGGTTATTAAGATAAATTAACTGATATGATTAAGTTATGTTTTCAGCAGCATATGCACATATCATCATTTAATGATCAGTGGGTCTTTAAGCAAATTGGTGTGGGGAGCATAAACTAGAATTTACTGGTAGTTCATCAAATAAATACCTAATCAAACACCAAGAAGATGTAGGAGCTGCTTATGGGCCAAGGATTGTGAAAATTTCACATAACAATTCACCAGTCGAATACCTCAAAATATTGAAATATGCATATTACTCATGCCTCATAAGTTAGTGATTTTTCATTGTTTTCTCATTCTAAATTTAAGTTTATGCATATGTAAATAATTCTATACGACTCAAAAACTTACATATGTACCACTATAAGAAATTTCGTCAGTTAACTGTTAGTATGACAATGTTAATACTTTAATTTCAATTAAATTTAATCCTGCTTCAAAAATATTATGTATACCTTTTAAATTAATAACATTTACATTTTCCTTTCTGAATTTAAGTTTCATAAACAAGAAATTAAATACTCAATGAAAATGATAAGAGGCATTTTAGGTACTTCAAATTTTAATATTTTTCTGACCTCACTGTTAGTGATAGTTAGTAGTAATTAACATAGATTTATTGATTTGATGCTAACAAGAGTGACATATAAAAAGAATTTAAATAGTCAAACAATTTGTTATATGCAAAGAATCTAAATATTTAAAGGGATATATATTAAAATCTGGAGGAGCAAATATACTATTTCCAAACATTGCAAGTATAGATATGCAAAAACCCATAATATTTCCCTACATTTCAATGCCCTTTTGGCTTTCCTTTGGAATGATGAGACTGGTTGAGTGAAGCCAGTTCAAATTGACCTACATTGCAACTGACGCATATCCAATTTGTAATATACCATCAAATCAAATCCATCTTATTGTGGGTTCAGATGTCATAATTGAAGGATACAAACTAGGCTTTTCATGAAAATAATTGAGAGTGCTAATCAAGCAAATGACTCCATCCATAAGTAAGAATGACAGCAGATAAGTGGCTGTAAATTTCATCCTATCCATTTCCTGAATCCAATTACTACGTTGACAATCAAACTAGTCTCAGGACTGACTTCAATACTTAATTTTTCTATGTAATAAATCTCTACCACAACAAAAATGATAGCAAATAGAATTCTCAAGAATTTCATCATATCTATTAGCAAACCTGATTAAATATTACTCAAATCTGTCCTAATTTGACTCAGGCATCTATTTTTCTACCCATATTCATCTGATAATCCAATTTAAACAGGCCGAGTAGGTAGAAATACCTGTGATTCATTGTCATCTCTCTCGGAAAAGAAAAAAATATAGCCACCTCCAAAGCAAATTGAACAATTTATTTAATTTCTTGATTCATTGCTAAGTGAGCAACAAGAACAGCCCTAGAAGACACAACTTTCAAGGATTAAGCTCTTATAAGAAGATTGGTTATAGTCTATGACGAACCCTTCATGTAGATGATGGGTTGTAAGAAGCCTAGTAGTGTTTATAATCTGCTCTAGCTAAAACATGAGACATAAAGGTTGCAGGAATCTAATAGGAAACATGCTGAAGTTAATGACAATTGATACATGAAGGAGATTTCAGAAAAGAATGATGAGCAAAGAGACAATACCTCAGTTTACAAGTCCAAAACAACAAAATATTCTTAGGTGAGCATGGAAGCTTCCATCCGATTGATATGGAGAAAGACCTGATCACTGTGTCTCTGTTTTGTTGTAAAATCAATCCTCCTGCCTTTTTGTGACTCATCTAACAAATTCAAAAAGCCTGTTAGACTGAATATATGCTTCCACCTGATCCTTCAATGGCTTTGATGTTCTTTTCACCAGTTCATATTGAGATATACAGTTTAGTTCATTAGAGTTGGTCAATCTATATAACAATGTTCAGAGAGATGACTCTAGGAGTAAAAAGGTGTTCTGATTTTTCAAATGAGAATGAGTAACAGTTCAAAACACACAAATAGCCTTAAGGCTACTCAAAACTCAAGCACTTGTTTACTTGAGCTAAATGCAAGGAGCCTAAGCAACTGGATAGACCTTGGTCCAAGATCAACCCTAATCCAGATCAAAATGCATCAGATGCCTCTTACCACTACTGACGACTACATACAGAAGCTTCAGATTTACTTTCTAAAAGAAAACCAATGATTATTTTAGAACTAAGAAAATTCAAAGATCTCATGGAAAAGAGATGTTACAGAACTAACCTGTCACATCCGAAGTGATGAATATATTTTCAATATGTTTAACAAGAGTCTCAAGAATCACAAGTAGTGTCACGAAAGTAGCTATTTAGAAATTAGAAAGTCAGCATCGATTAAAACTCCCAAGGCCATTCCAGATACAATCAATTTTGATAGAGATATTTGCCAAAAGCAAATGGCAATCAGCTTTCCCGAATGGTTTTTTCAGTAGAAATTCCAGATAGATCAATGGCAAATTTACGGTATTATGGTGCAAGGTTTTCCTTGCACACAGTTAACTGCTACTTTCTATAGTTTAGAATCAAAAGCCATCAGATAAGGAGAATTACAGTGAGCATGTATATGTAAAATACATAATTATTTCACTGCAGGAAAAAAATGGATCAAACATCATAAAAAGAATTGTTTTAACAGGAGAACCTGCTTGTAACTTATGTGACAAGTGACAACTGTAGGCTTCTTCTCCCTGCAGGTAAATTCACTTGGCTTTGAAATGATAATGCCAATTCTAAAACACTATGAACAGCCCATTAGCATTACATTTTTCATCACAAAACAACATGGTTAACCCCATTAGAATCCAGTTGCTCCTCGAGATGCTGTTAACTGTCAGCTACTGCATGGTGCATTGGCAGGAGCAGAACAGTAGACAGAAGTTACCTATGTCCTGATTCCTATTCATATGTCCCATGGTAATGGACAGTAAATGGCCAATGGCAAGTCTAGAATTTTTTCAAAACAACAATTAAGTAACTGATCAAAAGCTTAAATACGATTTGCAAATATGAAGTTATGCACCTGCTGATCCAGTGTTCTGCAGAATATGATAAATTGCACCCAATATACTAGGAATTAGTTCCACTCCTATAAAAAACTAGGTTTTGTGAAAATAACTACAAGTATTTTCATTACTTACAAACAATATATAATCCTTGATCAATAAGTGAAAACAAATCGAAGGCCTTATGCAGAGGCTGCACTGCCATCCGCCTGGTTTGGCAATATTTAAGTTATTCAGCTTCCAAAAAGTTATGCTGAAAGGTGTTTAGAAGTGGCTGAAGTAAGAAATAGGTGAGCAAGAAGAGCAAGATAACTAAATGAAACCTAAAGGATCATCACAGGTGAAGTTATCAGCAAATTTAAGGGTAAAATTTCCTGCAATCATAGGACATTAACAAGTATACAAATCAGAAAACAAAACGAAAATAAACCATATTAAGATTATAAAAATACCATAATTTTCACCAGACTTGGTTTTAGAGATATAAGATACTCCATCATTGTATTGGCTCCTTCAGATTCACATTCCTAAGCAACATCAAGGTTATAGACATGTCACTACATTTAATTTACGACCTTTGTATGATTTCTAACCTAATAATCATATCTACAAAAGAAATTCCTGTCATAGGTCATCCAGTGCTTATTCGTGATATATGCAATCAAGTCCAACTTCTTTCCAGCCTTTATCATTTTTTAGGCAAGCAGTAATAGAAACCCAACTAGTGTAGTCCCAAAACGCAGTCGTGTCAACTGAAGAACAAAAAACATCACATGGCAAAGCTGAAGTTCAAGACTTCCTTTTTTCTTTTTGATCTAGGGACACGATTAAAATCAATTACCACAAAAAAGACAAGTACGAATAAGATTCAGTTGGTGGAAGGCAAGTAGCAAGCAACCAGTCAAACTAATCCCCTCTTGGGCCAAAATGTTTTGGAGCAAAGCAGATTTTGTTTTGCATTAAAAGACAGCAAAGAATTTTAGTTCTTTCTACTTTTATAACCAAGCTTACCATATCCCATCCTTCTCCCTGACGTAACCAGAACCTTTTCCAAAGCTTTCTTCCCTACAGATAGGTAACTTCCCCCATCCATCAAATTTTCAAAGAATTCTCAGCCTGTTGAAACCTGTATATGAAAAGTTTGGTCACAGAGAGAAGCAAAAAAGAAAGAGTTATGTACATATGTCTGTCAATTTTATTCATATGCCGAATCCTGGGTGAACATAATTAGATGTATGATGAAGCCTAAGGGGACAATGCATCCACCTGAACCACAGTCTGGGCAATGAAGACATCTACCAAGTAGAATAAGACAATGATTGAAAATGTGACTTACGTACTGCAATTCAAATGCCAACGTCCAACATGTATTGTGGATACTGCCAACCTAGAGTCCAAGGGCGGATACTGTTTTACTTCATGCATATTCATATGCACATACATGAACATACATTTTTAAACATATTAAATGAAAAAGATTTAATTGGATCCAATATTAAACCTCGATGAAAGGAAGATTCAATTTTGTTGTTGAATGATCAAGAGCTCCACTTGTACGCATAGACTTAGCATGTCAATGAAAGATAACATATAATTAGGAAGGGAATTAAAGGCCATTAGTAGCTAGAAATTGCACTTGTTAGTCAAAGAAGATGATGAACTGATACTTCTTTTCACATTGAAATCATCTATTAAAGGATGGGTGCCTGTGTGTTACCTGCAAGAATTGCAACACAATCTGATTGTGTAATGAAAAACAGGTCTTCCAAGTATCATATTTGATCACCATCACCTGAAGGCAATTTAATTTTTCATTATGAGAATGAACTCATTCAAAATATGCACTTTTGACCTTCCAATAGATGGAAATGACATGGAGGAGATTACAATGTTTGAAGTAGGTAAAATGACAGGTCAAACACAATGGACCATGTGCATCCTTAATCTTCAAAGAAATACACTTTTCTTATAAAAATAGGATCCTAGGAAAATCTTATAGCTACTACCTTCTTCACTAATAAGCACTAATTGTAAACAGCACAGTTAAAAATTAACTGTAAAGCCAATTGCATTGATATCTATCTTTGTGGTCCTATACCCATCAACATTGAAAATTGTTGCATCCAGAGGCAAATATTTGCAGTAAACTACTTTTCTTGGAAAATTTTTGGTGGTCCACATTTTTAAATTGTAAATCAGGTTTGGCATCTTTTGTTTTGTACTGGCAAAAAAAAAATTATTATCCAATTTAAGCTGCTCTCATCAGTTTCACCTGGACATAAATATTTTGCTACAAAGGTAAATGAATTTGTCCAATTGTGAAAAGTGAGACTGTAAAGAAGCATTTTTGCAACTACATGTAACAGGCTTACATAACATAGCAGGTCTTCATTTGTAAATGATTTCTTCCTAATATAATAGACTAAAGATTTGCAAGAATACAAAACTCTACGTTGACATATCACATATATCATGAACTAACAGCCGCTTGCTGTTCCCAAATCTGGTACGTTTTCAGCAAACATAACATTAGCAAGATATTTAGCCTATCTTTTCCAAGATTATCGAGAGATAAAAAGTATCAAAAGTGCAGAAGAAAAGGACTCTAAATTGTTTTCTCACATAAGATAGGAGCAGGTTGACCATGCCTAAAATCTTCTAAAGGCACTCCAATTGAGATGCTATCCTGTGTAAAAAAATAATAACATTTAGGTTAAAACTAAAGCATGTCTAAAAATATAGCTCTTGCAAAAGCTCCAATCTCAAACCAGGCCAGTTCCAAGGCGATCCACAAATATGGGTTCTGCATATGGATCAGTCACTGCATGCATGGCATGAAACATAATCCTGGAGAATTTGCTCTTTTATGAAAGAATTTGCCCTTTTCGTAAGGAAAGATAAGTATGTTATTCTGCTAGAAATTCATAATTAATCCTGGAAGAACCATATTACGATTTCAAGAAAATAAACTCTAAAAATATTCAAATATTAGGGTAAGAGATAATTGTTAAGAGAACATTGAATGAAGAAAACACATAACCAGCTTCAACTCGACCAGCGAATTACAGCAGACATTTCGGCATTAAATGGACTAGCAGATCCTCGATAAGCCGGAAAATTGAAAACATCATGCAAAGGTAATGAAAAGAGCCCTAGAAATTACAGGACATGAAAAAGATGGACAAATGGGAACATGTGGATGTTATTGTTCTAGTTTAGGTCTTCTGTCATTCGACCCACCGGCTTCGTGGGGATCAATCTGCGGAGCCCTAACCATTAGCGAATGGAAGAGAGAAAGATGGAAGAGCCCTAACCTTCGAGAGGATGACTGAGCCCGAGATCTTGACGCCCCTTGTCCGTGGGCGGGGCAGAAGAAGCCTTCATCGAGAACCAGAATTGGTGGGTGAACTGATCAAAACATATATATATATATATATATATATATATATATATATATATATATTCAAGTGATCTTAATTGCATTTAAAACTCGATCAATTTATTTGAATAAGTCAATTCATTCAAGTTAGCCAAAGATCGGTTGATAAAATGGTTTTTTTCTTTCCCAGTTTTTTAACAAAATTGATCCCATAAACAAATCAAATTGATCGATGGTTCCATCTTCGGTTTTTTCTAATACAATCATTCGATCAAGTCTAATTACTACAATTGTTATTTAAAAAAAAATTATAGTCATCAATTAAAGCTTTGGGCTACATTAGAACAGACCCACAAAATAATTTTAATTTACTATGAGAGAGCCATTTAATATTTGCAACTTGAACTGAATCAATTTTCACCCAAATATCATAGAATGTCAATTGTACAACAGGGAGCTTACTCAAGACTTATCTTCAACAGACTAAGAAACCACCATAATATGATTTATAACTGTTCAAGATTTTATTTTATATTATATTAATATCTAACCATTACAAAGAAATATTGATCCTTTCATAAATTACATTAAAATTAGAATTATAAAAAAATTTCAATAAGAACTATTTTTTATTCAAATCAAATGATACATATTACATAGGAGAATATATTGAAAAATATGTTCGAATCGTCAAACTAAGGAATAAAGACAGGGATCCAAATACACATTAATTGGGTGCATAACAATGTTGATTAGTTTAACTGACCTATTCTCTTACGTAAAATTATTATTTTCATTAAATTATATAGGCCAAGATTATTTTTTATATTTTAGAAAATTATATTATCCAAGAAAATTACAGAACTTGATCGAAGAAAATATAGTTTATGTTATCCTAGTGACTTCACGAGAAGAGAGAGAAACAAAAGACTTCTGACATCACCATCTTACCGCACTTGTCTAATTGTATTTGGTAATTTTGTGAAAAATATTAAAAGTTTGGACGAATTCTAAAAAAAAAAAAGAATCCTCCAAGTGTCTTTCATTTTGAGAATTCTTTGGGAGTGATCTTTTTATCTAATACCTAAAATAACTCTAGCCATCTATCCTTTTTCATTTCCCTACAGATCAATCCATAGGATAGTCGTTCCTTTCATTTTCCTAAGAATCAACCGATAGTAATTTTACATTGTGTTATAATAACTTTAATAATATCAAAAAATATTATTACGTAATATATAAATTGGTATGTAACTCTATTTTTCTATTACGTTATAATAATTTTCTGATATTGTTAAAAATAGTGTAATATAACACAATGTAAAAACACTATAAACATAAATGCAGGATTTTTATAAAATTTGAATAAAAATTTTATGTTGTAGTATTTTTTAATTATGTTATAATATTTTATAATATTATTAAAAATACTAAAACACATGGATCGGTAAAAAGAGGGAAAAGGATATTTCAAGTATCAATAAAAAAATTCTATTAAAAAAATTCGGAGGTTAATTCCGTTTTTATTTATATTAATTTAATATTATCAAAATCAGATTAATGGACTGCGTTGCGAAAGCATATGATCTGTCGGAACGGAGGCGCTCATTGGTTACTGCATCATCCATCTCCTTCATCATTTGCCAAAAACTCCTGACAAAAGCTTAGCTTCTGACGGCAACAGATTTCTCGGGAAAAGCACACAATGAAGACAGAGAACACGCCAAATCTGAGAAAAGAGAGAAGAAAAAGCGTGTCTGCTTCATTTACAGCAAACTGAGGTCTTCTTCCATGCATGCATATTAACACATCACAGTACTCAACCCGTAGTGACCACCACCCCGGCCTTGAGAGGAAGCAGAGGAGGGGAGGGCCAGACAGGCTGCGGTCTCGCCAAGGAGGCCGTCGAGGATATCCTGCTCCACCTCGAACACCACATCGTCCGCCTCTTCCACCACCGAGGGGTGGCGCAGCATGAGGCGCATGTGGGCCTCAGGTAGGTCCCGCGCGACGAGCGCGTCAATGTCGCCAACCACGCGGCAGTCGGCGGCGGGGAAACTCTCGATCTGTCCCCAGAGTTGCCGCAGCAGCGCCTCCCTATCGCTGGTGCGGCAGAACGATGGTGGGAGGTTGCAACATCCGGTAAGGAGATCTCTTAAGATCTCCTCTACCAGATGGAACAGGAGCTTCCTGTTCGATCGGTACCGTAAAGGACCGAGAACAAGAAGGTCCACCTCCTCTTCTTCCTCCTCCTCGATGTCTTTGCATCGTTCCTCTTCTTCTACAAGGAAGAAAGGGAACTCGAGCTCCAGCTGATGGAAGACGATGGGATCGATTGGGAGCGACGGCGAGTACCATCTTACTGTGTGAATTCCGGCGATCCCTGCACGTTCAAATATGGACTTCATATATCGGAACTCTGGATTGTTTGATTGGTGTTTGCCACCTCCAACTCCTATCAGCTGCGCAAGAGAAGAATAATAAAGGCGTTAAATTTGAAGCCTTTCTACATATGAATGCTTGATGGTCGAAAGTTACGGACGTTTAGGGGCAAAGACGACCGTGAGACTGACGCAGGCTGGGATACTTCTTCCACTCTCCGTTCCACAGTAGATGGTGAGGATCTGCGACTGCTTCTATTCCCAGCTGATTGAAAGACTGATGCTGATGTTGGTGTCGGTGATTGTGTTTCCTTCCTGATGATCCTCTCAGTAAACCGATCATTATCAGCTTTCTTACACTTGCTGAGGACCATCTTAACAGTCTTTGCTTCACCATAATCTGGAGTGCCTATTGAAGTTCTTGATGAGGACATATGGTCGGTTGCCTGCGACCGAAGCGATTTAGGAGGCAGCGTTCGTGACTTCTTAGTTCCATCTTTAATGTCGTTGTTTCGGATCTCCAAGACTCTTATATGAGGAGGAGAACAAGGAGATGGTGGGTTGGAGAGCTTCTTCTCGGTCGGTCTGGTTCTCTTAGACTTGGCTTTTAGTCCATCCCCGCCACTGCAGCCGCCATCTCCTCCTCTTCCGCCTCTTCTGCCACTGATACTTTCCTTCACTTGCTCGACGATCTCACGAGCATAGCGGTGGCTCCTCGGGCTCCTGTTCTCATCCTGATGCCACACGAATTCGTTCTTCATAGACCTCGTGGCCGAGTATGCTGATGGAGGAGACGGCAAGTGATTGCCGGTCACCTTGCAGAAGTAGCTCAACTCCTCCTTCACGGCCTTACTGGTGCTCTTGTTGAGTTGCAGAGAAAACCTGGGATCCACGTCGCAGGACGTCGCTGACGAAACCCTCGGCGTCTCCGGCAAGGACCGAGAACCTGCGTCGACCATTCTGACCCGAGGAGACGCTGCAACGTTGCAGCTTAAGCTCCCAAGTGGCTGCCGTGGAGATGGTGACTCTCTCCTAGTATACTGATGTCCGCCAACGTTCTTGTTGTTGTTTCTCACTCGAGATTTGGCTTGCGGCTCCCTCAACGGTGGCGTCTTCGGTGTCGGAGAAGAGGCTTGATCCGCCGAGATCTCCAAGCCCATTAAGCGCGCCACGAGGCACGGAGTTCTTGGAGTCTCGGCCGATGAGCTCCTCTTCTCCTCCTCTATCAACGTCTTCTTCTTGTTCTTTGATAGTGAAACTAGTCGTGGGGCTATTTCTATCCCAACCTGACAATAACAAGCGAATCAAATGCCATGGGGAGAGAGAGAGAGAGAAGTAGCGAAGAAGACTCACAGGAACATCATAAAACTCATCTTCTACGGTCGAAGTCGACGACGACGCTTTCCCATCATCCAGCTCTAGGCTATTCCTGGGTGCGTCCATACCTTCGAGTTGTTGAGAGTTATGATCGATTCGAGGAGGCAATGACAGCGACGAGACTGCTTGAGCTTTGCTGCTACTGCCAGCGAAGAGCAAGTGTTGAAAGTGTAAGTAGTGAAGCATGCCGCTCATGCAACCAGGGTGGCTCTCCTTGTAGGCTCCTCTAGCCAAAGGCCTTGGACTCCACTGCCACTCTCTCCCCATCCCCTTCTTCTCTTCTCTGGGAACCAAAGGAGAAGAAAGGAGGAAGAACCGAGGAGAAGGGATCAATTCAAACGAGAAGAAGGCTGCAGATGTCACAATGAAGCACTGCAGTGGCGCTCGATAAGATATGATCCACTTGCTACATGTCATGCCTCAAAACCCGCAAGATTCCGTGTTGGGAAATGGGACAGGAGGTGACGATATATATTACCACGAGACCCGAGAGATGAAACGGATCATGTTATCGGGATCACAGTGCTCAAGGCACTGTGACAACGGTGAAAGAGAGGTGGGCGTCCAGTTTTGGAGGCACGCACGCACAGGCGTTGCAATGGCAGCCATTAATGTGCGTTATTAATGCTGCTTTTTGTTCTTTTGTTTCCTCTATTATTACCTCAAATCTGTTTGAAATTTCAAAGAGAAGATGCTCTCACACATGCATGCACTCATTCTCCCTCTCTCTCTCTCTCTCTCTCTCTCTCTCTCTCTTAATTGATATCGTATGATCTCATCTCCAATATTATTTGACATGGTACGGCGTCCGGAATTGGATAGTTAGTTAGACCCGTCGGAGTAGGTGCATATATTTTCTATTTGCTTCGAGATTGGCAGTGATGTTCCATTTGAGCTTCCGCATTTGCTCGAACACCTTAATGGCAAATGCATAATAAAATAGTGTGTATTGATTTGTATGATACGATCTATTTATTATAATTAACTACAAATACCCAAATCACAAAAATACATGCCTATTTAAGAGATTGGCCCAAAATTTACTTGTGACTAAAAATAATTATTCAGTGACTATTATGTTCTTTTTGTACTAAAACTTTTAATTAGGAACCTAATCCCAAGAAAGGTTGACAAATATTTTCATCACTAAACTGTCTAGTAATTAATTTATGATATTTGGGGACGACGTTGTTGCTTTTGGTGAGAATCCTATGTGATATGAAGAAATATAACATTTGGGGGTTGGGGGGGGGGGGGGGGGGGGGGGCGGGTGTGTTAGGCTGACAGCCCATGGTTCAGCCCATAGTAGGCTTGAACAACCCACGACCCATCTACTCTCTTAATCTAATCCTAATTCATATTAGGAGGTATGTGGTGGCTACAAAAAAAGACATAAATATGACAACAACGAGGCAACAAGAGTGATCCTTGCAACAACAAAAAGGAGGAGAAAAAGATAAAAATCAGAGAAAGAAAGGGAAGAAAACAAGGACAACGCAGAGAGACTGTTCTCAATCATCTAGCAATGTTCTCATCTCAGGTTAGATCAAATCTAGATCAAATCTATAATAGATTCTTACTGTGATTACTTGGGGAGAATTAGGGAGGATTTAGAATTTTGTGCAAAGTGACGTGATCATTGTATCCCAGTTATTCTCTTGTGATTATTGCTAAGGTTTTGGGCAAGAGATTGAGATTTGTATATTCATTATTCTTATAGTGGATTATCTCTAGTTTGCCCTATGGTTTTTACCCTTCACATTGAAGGGGTTTTCCACGTATGTCTTGATGTTTTATTTGATTGTGATTCCATTTAATTCCACTGTGTTTTATGACCTACTAGTATTTTTTCATATATAAAAGTTTATTTTTCTTTATATCTCATCAACTAGTATCAAAGCATGGTTGTGGTGATTTTATTTTTGTATTTGAACATGGAGGCCAGTAATATTTCTCGCATGATTAATTTGAATGGAAACAATTGGATGATATGGAAACCAAAAATGAAAGATATCTTGTATTGCAAAGATTTGTATGGACCTTTATAGGGGGATAGTACAAAACACACAACTATGACAGATAATGAGTGGAAGAGGTTAGATCGAAAAACAGTTTGGGTTATTTGACAATGGCTTGATGATAATGTTTTTCACTATGTTTGTATTGAAATTTCTGCATATTCTCTTTGGAAAAAGTTAGAAAGTCTCTATGAAAGAAAAACAGTTGGCAACAAAGCTTTTTTGATCAAAAAACTTGTGAACCTAAAATATAGAGAGGGTGCTTCCATTGTTGAGTATTTGAATGAAATGCAGAGTATCACTAACCAGTTATCCTCTATGAAAATGTCTTTGATAATGAGTTGCAGGCATTGTTACTTTTTAGTTCATTACTAGAAAGTTGAGAGACAATGGTTGTTTCCCTCAGTAATTCTGCATCAAATAGTATTGTCACCATGAGTCAAGTAACAAATAGTTTGTTGAATGAGTAGTTGAGAAGAAAGAATTCAGCAACATCTCAGAATGATTCACAGGCACTTATCTCAGAAAACAGAGGAAGGTCAAAGTCTAGAAGCAGTTTACGTATGGGTAGAAGCAAGTCAAGATCAAGAAATGATATTGTTTGCTATAATTGTGGTGAGAACCAATGCAAGCAACCTAAGGAGAGCAAAAAAAAGGAACAAAAAGTGGAGTCTATAAAGTCAAAAGATAATATCACAGCCATAGTGCAGGGTGGTGATTATTTGATTTTGTCTCCTTCTGATGATATTTTTTCTTATGTGTGTCAGGATCTTAAGTGGGTGATTGACACAGGTGTTTCTTATCATGCTACACCATGAAGGGAGTTTTTTGCTACATACAGGTTTGGAAATTTTGGTGTTATCAAGATGGGCAACTATGGCATAATAGACATCATTAACATGAGTGATATCCAACCTTGGCTGCAGGTTGGTGCTTAAGGATATGAGACATATGGTTGACTTAAGACTGAATCTAATTTCAGTTGGAAGACTAGATGATGAAGACTATGATAGTAGATTTCACAAAGGGCAATGAAAGCTCAGTAAGGGTTCTCTTGTTATAGCTAGTGGAAAGAAATGTCACACCTTATACAAGTTGCAGGCCAAAGCTTGTGGTGAGCAGTTAAATGCTACAAAGAAAGACTTCAGCATAGAGTTATGGAATAGGTGATTTGGACACATGAGTGAGAAGGGGCTGTAAACTCTTTCCAAGAGAGAGATATTGCTGGACCTCAATCTGAACCCTTATATTGATTATTTGGCTGGTAAACAATATAGAGTTTCATTTGCTAGTCCTGCTTTGTCTAGAAAAATACATGTCTTAAACCGTGTTTATACACATATATGTGATCTTTTGAGGATAAAAACTCCTGGTGGATCTGTTGATATTTCTGGTATTAGTGGTGCACTTTATTTTATTACTTTTATAGATGATTTTTCCATGAAAGTTTGGGCCTATGCTTTGAAGACCAAAGATCAGGTTATTAATGTCTTCAAAGAGTTTCATGTCAGGGTTGAAAGGGAGACATAAAGGTAATTGAAATGCATAAGATCAGATAATTGTGATGAGTACATAGGATTATTTAATGATTATTGCAGGTCACATGAGATCCAACATGAGATGATAGTTCCTAGTACACCTTAGCATAATGCTATTGTAGAGACGATAAACCACACTATCATGAAAAAGATCAGATGTATGCTTTCACAAGCCAAGCTACCCAAAAAGTTTTGGGATGAGGCTTTGAAGACTACAGTTGATGTGATCAACTTGTCACCATGTACAACCCTAGATGGTGATGTTGTAGAGTATGTATGGTTAGGAAAAGATGTTTCATACAAGCATTTGAGAGTATTTGGTTATCGTGCATTTGCACATGTTCTAGATAATAAGAGGTCTAAGTTGGATGATAAGACTAAAGAATCTATTTTTCTTAGTTACTCATATGATCAGTTTGATTATAGGCTTTGGGATCCTGAAAAACAAAAGGTGTTTAGAAGCAGAGATGTGGTCTTCTTTGAGGATCAAACCTTTGAGGATTTGAAGACGAAGACACAAGCCAAGACTTCTGCAGAAGGATTAGTAGATTGTAACCTAGTTACTCCTCTAGTATATCAGGGTGATAGGGGAGATGTGTAAGAAAATGGTGTAGAGCCTGATGTCGATCTACCTGCAAGACATATTGAGCAAGAAAAAGTTGGAGAGTAGCTTCCCGTAGAACCTCAATTGAGAAGATCTTCTAGACAACATCAACCTTCCAAAAGATACTCTACCGATGAGTATTTATATGATGCTTACTGATGCAAGTGAACCAGAGAGTTACTAGAAAGCAGTTGAAAGTGAATAGAAAGAGAAGTGGTTAGTTGCTATGCAGGAAGAGTTGGATGTTCTTCATAAGAACCACACTTATGATTTGGTACTACTACCAAATGGAATGAAGGCCTTGAAGAATAAGTGAGTTTTTAAGTTGAAGACTCAAAAATATTGTTCTCAACCAAAATACAAAGCTAGATTGATTGTGAAAGATTTTGGTCAAAAGAAATGTATTGACTTTGAAGAGATTTTTTCTCTTATTGTTAAAATGTCTTCTATTTGTGTTGCTCTTAGTATTGTTGCTAGCCAGGACTTGAAGGTTAAGTAGTTAGATGTGAAGACATCTTTCCTTCATGGTGATTTGGAGGAGAAAATTTATATGAAGCAACCAGAAGGTTTTAAAGTCAAAGGTAAAGAGAACTTTATCTATAAGTTGAAGAAGAGCTTGTATGGGCTAAAACAAACTCCAAGACAGTGGTATAGAAAGTTTGATTCATTTATGATAGAAAATGGATACAAAAGAACGGCTTCAGATCATTATGTGTACATCAAATGGTTTGGTGAGAATTTTATTATTCTCTTACTTTATGTTGATGACATGCTTATTTTTAGGAAAGATATGTCTACAATTGACAGATTGAAGAAGGAACTGAGTGAGTCTTTTGCAATGAAGGACATGGGGCCAACAAAGCAAATACTGGGTATACAGATTTTCCGTGATAAGAAAAATAAGAAGATTTGGTTGTCACAGGAGAAATACATTGAGAATGTATTGGAAAGATTCAATATGAGCAATGCAAAACCAATTGTTCTCCACTTGCAAGTCACTTCAAGTTGTGCTCAGAACAGAGTCCGTCAAGTGATGAGGAGAAGGAGAAAATGCAAAAGGTTCCTTATGCTTCAGCAGTTGGAAGTTTAATGTACGCAATGGTATGTACGAGGTCGGACATCGCATATGCAGTTAGTGTTACTAGCAAATTTCTTACAAATCCAGGCAAAGAGCACTATGCAATAGTGAAATGGATTTTTAGATATCTCAAAGGGAGCTCTAAGGTTTATTTAAGCTTTAGAGGTGGACCACCTACGTTTATAAGTTACACAGATGTAGTTATGGCAAGAGATATAGATACGAGGAAGTCCACATCAGGTTATGTACTTACTTTTGCAGGGAGAGCTATGTCATAACAATCCAAATTGCAAATGTGTATTGCTCTCTTCACCACAGAGGCAGAATATATTGTTGCTATAGAGGAAAGAAATGTTATGGATGAAAGAATTATTATAAGAATTGAGACTGAAATAGGAAAACTATGTGGTGCATTATGACAGTCAGAGTGTCATCCATTTGTGTAAGAACCTAATATTTCATTCCAAGTCAAAACATATAGATGTCAGATACCATTGGATTCGAAATGTATTTGAAGAAAAGTAGTTGTAGCTTCAGAAAATACACACATATGATATCGGAGTAGACATGTTGACAAAGACCTTACCAAAAGAAAGACAAGAGATAAGCCGATAGTTGGTCGGCATGGCTTCATATTAAGGAGTCATGAGATAGCCTCCCTTATGGGCTGAAGAGGGAGGTTGTTGGGCTGACAGCCCATGGATCAGCCCATAGTGGGCTTGAACAGCCCATAGTCCACCTCCTCTCTTAACCTAACCCTAATTCATATTAAGGGGTATGTAGCGGCTATGAAAAAAGACATAAATAGGGCAACAACGAGGGCAGCAGGAGTGATCCTTGCGGCAGCAAAAAGGAAAAGAAAAAGACAAAAATCCAAGGAGAAAGAAAGAAAAGAATATAAGGACAATGCAAAGAGACTGTTCTCAATCATCTAGCAGTGTTCTCATTTCAGGTTAGATCAAATCTATAGTAGATTCTTACTGTGATTACTTGAGGAGAATTAGGGAGGATTTAGAATTTGTGCACAATGACATGATCCTTGTATCCCAGTTATTTTCTTGTGATTGTTGCTAGGGTTTTGGGCAAAAGATTGAGATTTGTATATTCATTATTCTTATAGTGGATTATCTCTAGTTTGCCCTATAGTTTTTACCCTTCATATTGAAGAGGTTTTCCACGTATATCTTGGTGTTCTATTTTATTGTGATTCCATTTAATTCCGCTGCGTGTCATGGCCTACTAGTATTTGTTCATATATAAAAATTTATTTCTCTTTATATCCCATCAAGGTGGGGGTTATGTTGTTTCCTAATATCAATGTCACTATAGCCAAATTTCAAAGAAAATTCAAGGCAATCGTCAATGGCAAAAATAATATTTGGCCTAAATGATTCAGGAAGTTGATGAATATAGGCTCGTTGTTTTTTAATGACATTTAATTTATTGGGTAAATTACAATGTAGCTACCAATATATCTTTATTCGAAAACAATAGAAAATAAAAAAAATGGCTAACATGATTTCAATTATGTTTTGTAGGATAAGCATAGTTAAAGGCAGTCGGAAGAAAACTAATTCGATTGCATTATTCAAACAATGAAATCAGTGGGCCGTGCAATTATTTATCTAGTTTGATATCAATTAGAGAGTCATGACCTCAGATACGTGTTCTCTTTCGACGCGTCTTCCGAGACTATACGCCTGTGATAGAATCGTGCAGACTATTATTGTACCCGAGCTAATTAAGTTTAGTTTAACAATGCCTTGTCCTCGATATTTATTTTTCTCAATGATATAGAAAGAAAGATGTATCATATTCAATCGTCTTTGTTTTTCCAAATCATCGGAAGTGGATTGTCTCAAACTTAAGTATTCCCTCCTCTTCGTTGCCTGTAGTACTTAGCATACATAGATTACAATTTGAGGGAGTCCAAATTGGTGTCCGACGACACAGCTTTCCGCTGGTCACTTTCCTCTGCGTTCAGTATCCCGAGTTGGCATTCTGCTCGTAGGGATTTGCTTCAGTACTTGTGGCGTGTCGACCAAGTAACACACGTCGCCCTGTCGGATCCACGTTACCTTATCCGCACGCCATTACAGCTGATCAAAATCCCTGCTGCAACTTGACCTTGTACAACCAAGACTGCAGAGAGAGAGTATGCGCGCGCGCGCGAGAGTTACTGTTGCAGTCGCATTCAGATTCAATCCCCCCTTGACGGTGCGTAGCAGCAGCAGCAGTGTGCGGAGGTAGAGGACAAAGAGAGGGTTGTCTGCAGTCGAAGAGGCAGAGACCGAGCAGAGGCTGTCTGAACAGTGTGTCGTCCGCAAGAGTCGCTGACAACACTCGCTTAGTCCTCTCTCTCTCTCTCCTTCTGCCCCTGTCATCCACCCTCTGGCAGCCCGTCCGCTCCTTCATTCGAATCCTATGCATCAGCAGTTCTCCATTTGTTTCTGAAAGAGATGGTAGGAGTGGGCAGGAGGCGGAACATGGGGTTGACTCCAGCTTCATGTGACTTCCCTCGTAGGAGAAGTCAGCTCTCAGATTTGGACGTGCTACTCTTTAGCCTGCTATATATCCGAGAAAAATCTACTTAGTCATTTTGTCTTGTTATTGATTTAGAACAATACATAACAACAAGTGCATCTCGATTAATTTCTCGGCTGTGAACGGAGGCACATCTCTGATGTCTTCATTTTAACTTTTCCTTGGAACGCCGTCGGGAACTATCCTTGTTCTCATTTCTTGCTATCCGCCAATTTAGCCGGACACATACAGCATTAACAGTTTTCATAAAGTTGATTATTATATATATATATATATATATACATTGATTAATCTAGACCTTGCTGATAAAGCATATTTTGGATCACAGCCACATCATGACCCGTGCCGCATCACACCCCTGCCAAGTCAGCACGAGGGGTGTTTCTCCGCGCCGAGCCAAGACTCGTACAGGGAGCCACCCCCTCGGCAAGTCCCGTCCCGGAAAGCTCGGGACGGCGTCGTCTGGCGTCGTTCTGTGCATACTGGGCGGCGCTTCTCCGCACCGAGCTAAGACCCGTACAGAGAGCCACCCCCTCGGCAAGTCCCATCCAGGAAAGCTCATGACGACGCCGTTTGGCGTCGTTCTGTGCATACCGGGCGGTGACCGCACAACGGTACCATCTCGTCACTCGAGGGATCAGCCGCCACGCCAAATCCATGTACGATCGATCCTCGTGCAATAATATAAAAGCCCATGACTGGCATCTGGCCAGGGGATGAAAAGGGAGAGAGGAACGACCACTAACTTAATCTACGATGGGCCAAAGTCGAGAATCCCCCGACGAGGGCCTTTGTGCAGGAGCTCGGCCACCCCTGGAGGCGCGACCGACCCAACCAAGAGACGTAGTCCCAAAAGACGGCGTCAGCATCATTACCCCTGATTCATTCAGCTCCAACGCCTCTTCCAACCGACCGAGAACTTCGGACATCGACCCGTGGACCAAGCCGTGCTAACTTCTCGGCCACGACGCATCAGTTCACCAACATTTTTGGCACTAGAAGGAGGGCCGATGTCGCAGGAGCTCACCCTGAGAGAGAACCACCAATTGTTCACCTCCCTTTCGGACTCGGTGATCAGTCCCTACTCGTCCTCAAGGATGGGGATCCAGACTTCGACACTAGATCAATACTAGCGCATATTTAATGACCTAGGACTTTCTCCCCCTTGGAATACTATAAGACCCCCGGTCGTTTCGCCCGAGGCTTTCTTTGGCTTAGCCAAGCAAGTACAAACTTTGGCAGGAATGATGCAAACGATTGTCCCGCTCATCCCGCAGATCGTGTAGTTAGCAGCTCCCTCAATTGACCTGACACCCCAGAGGCCAAATGGGGAACAAGTCAAGATAGGAGAAGCTCGAGAGCAGACTACAATCCCAAGAAACCTTCCCGAGCAGAGTGCCCTCGCGCCTCGCCGAGCCGCTCCACTCCTCGAGCCCGACACCTTATCATTGGACTCGGCGGACGACTCATTCAGGGTCCAACTATCCGTGGTCAAACGTTGCCTAGACGAATTCTAGTGCAAAATCCAGAAGTCGCTTGGCGAGGCTGGCAAAAGCAGCTCTGGTGGATCCCCTTTTGCTCAGGAAATCCAGGACAAGCCTATGCTGCTCAACTTCAGACTCCCGACATTAGAGACATACGATGACGGCTTTGACCCCACAGAACATATCGCTGCGTTTCAGGCTCAAATGGCCCTTTATGACACCTCCGACGCCCTAATGTGTTGGGCATTCCTGACTACCTTCAGAGGACGCAGGTGTGGTTCAACCGACTACATCTATCCTCGATCTCTTCTTTTGATCAACTCACAAGGGAGTTTGAGCAAAATTTCCTGGCTAGCGTATGACCCAGGCCTTCCATGGCCACACTAGCGTTATCCTAGGGCGAGGATGAATCACTTTCTCAATTCGTGGCGTGCTTTGCCGTTGAGATCCGGGGTTCCCGGACGCTCATCCCCCTCTGATCATGCAAGCATTTTTTATCAGCCTAAGACCCTCGAGGTTCTTCTAGTCGTTAATCAAGAAGCCACATGCGACCATCCCCAAGATGCTCCAATAGCCAACCAGTACATTGCCGCCGAAGCCTTAATGGCAGGTATGCGTGAGGATAGCAAGAGGCCGAGGGTAGAATAGGCCCAAGGAACAACTTCGGGATTGTTGAATCTCGGATTTTGATAATGAAGTCAATTGTAATTTGTTTGATCTAATCTATATATTGAGAAAGCAGGTGTTGTGCCAGAGTCAAGATCGAAATCACGTTGGGAGTTCAAGAGTTCATCGGAAGTCCGGACATTCGTTGGAAGTTCTGCCGGAACCAACCGAGAAGTCCAGGAGCTTACCAAAGAAGCTCGTCGGAAGAGCAATTGATGCACCGGAATAAGAAGTGCAGTAAACATGTCTTAATTGTCATAGTTAGAGCATAAATTAAGTTAGGATTGGGAGGTAATCTCACTAACTTAATTAGGAGCCAATTGGGCCCTTAACAAGGCTGAATTGGGCCAAATTGAGCACCTAATTCAGCCCCTGAATTCTTGGCCGGTAGTGGCACTGCCTAGAAAGCAGTGCCCCAGGAAATCTGGGCGGTGGTACTGCCGGCAGTTATTGCTGCCAACGGTAATACCGCCCCTGTCAAGTGGTGGTACCGCTAGAGCTCGGTCTCCGAGCTCTGTTAGGCGATAGTATCGCCCAGATTGAGCGGTAGTATCGCCCAGATTGAGGTGTCAGGCGGTGGTACCACCCAATAATGGCGGTGGTACCACCAGGACCCCGGAAATCCGGGATTAGACACTTTTTAGCTCCATTTTTGAACCCATTGGAGCCTATAAAAACCCTACTCTTTTTTGCATGAAAGGGCACGAAAGCATTGAGATAATCTTGAGTTGTTGGGTGTAAAAGTGTTGTAAACAAGTGCTAGAGTTCTCCTCCTCCCTTTCTAAGTTTTGAGATCATTCAAGAGAGGTGTGAGACTTGTAAGGGGTCTCTCCTAAACCCGTGAAAAGGAGAAAGCACTATAAAAGAGGTGGTTGGTCTTTACCTATTGAAGGAAGACATTTAGTGGATGCTGGAGACCTCATCGAAGGAGGAATTCGAAAGTGGATGTAGGTCACGTTGACCGAACCACTCTAAATCCTGGTTTGCTTTTCATTTGAGCAATTTACATTACTACAAATCTCTTTAATTCTCTCTTGCATTTTTACGAAAGCTTTCAAGTTCATAATCTCTCCAAAATAGATTGAATCGAAATCATTTTTGTCCAAATCAGTTTTAATCGAAACAAAAGTCTTTCGAATTCGAAAAGTTTTCTGCTGCACTAATTCACACCCCCTCTTAGTGTCACTCTTGATTCTAACAATTGGTATCAGAGCAAGGTTCACTCTCATTTGGTTTTAAACCCAAGAGAGATGATATTTGTTGGCAACCTAGAGGGCCATTCAATTACACGTCCGCCCATGTTCAATAGGACTGATTATGGAAGACTAGAATGAGGATCTTCCTAATTTCAATGGATTTTGAGCTTTGGAACGTTGTTAAAAACGGTTTTCAAAAGTCTTCTCTTCTAATGAACGATTGGAATGAGTTGGAGAAAAAGACTTTTGCTTTAAATGCCAAGGCTATGAATGTCTTGTTTTGTGCATTAGATAAAAACGAGTTTAATCGAGTATCGATTTGTGAAACGACTTTTGACATTTGGCACACACTCGAAGTGACTAATGAAGGCACTAGTAGAGTGAAGGAGTAAAAAATTAATCTTTTAGTGTATTCTTATGAGTTGTTTCGAATGAAACCGAGTGAGACCATTGGAGACATGTACATCCGATTTACGGATGTCGTCAATGGTCTAAAAGGACTTGGTAAAGGTTTCTCGGATTTTGAACTTGTTAATAAGATTTTAAGATCCCTTCCAAAAATTTGGGATCTTAAAGTAACGACCATTCAAGAGGCCAAAGATCTAAATAAATTTCCTCTTGAAGAACTAATTGGGTCACTAATGACCTATGAAATGACATGTAAAGCTCATGAAGAGCTTGAGGACACCCTTCCAAAGAACAAGAAGGACATAGCACTAAGAACACAAGAAGACTACTTGAAAGAAAACTCAAGTGATAAGGACTTTGATGATGACTTGACACTTTTAACAAAGAAGTTCAAAAGATTCATAAAAAGAAATAAATTTAAAAATGATACTAAAAATAAAATTGAACCTAAAAAAGAACAAGTGATATGTTATGAATGCAAGAAGCCGGGACACTTCAAGAGTGAATGTCCCCAAGCAAAGAGGAGGTAACCAAAGAAGAAGGCTCTGAAAGCTACATGGGACGACTCAAGTGCATCCGAAGAAGAGGAGCCTACCATCACTGAGCAAGTTGCTCACTATGCACTAATGACCATTGGAGATGAGGTAACAAGTTCATTTAATGCAAATTTATCCTTCGATGAACTATTAAATGCTTTTAATGATCTATTTGATGAATGCAAATTAATTAGTAGAAAATATAAATTATTAAAAAAGGAGCATGCTTCTCTTGTTAGTGATTTCGATAGATTAAAAGTTGAGCACAATGATAGTTTAGCTCCATGTATGAAATGTGATGAACTAGAAATACTTCAAAAAGAAAACTTGCTACTAAAGGAAACCTTAAGAAAATTTGAAGTTGGTAGCAAGTACTTGAACATGATCTTTGCCAACAAGGGTCACGTTCATAGAAAAGGCGAAATTGGATTTATGAGTAGCTCTCACCAAAATCCAACCACCTTTGTTAAAGGCCATACTTTGCATATTTCATCCCATAACAAATGTAACTTTTGTTGTAAATTTGGGCATATAGCTTATCATTATCCATTCAAGAAACGTAGTCCACATAAATTGATTTGAATTCCTAAAAGAACCTCAAATGACTCAATGCAACATGATAAGCTATGTAGATCGATTTTTTAGGCACCCAAGGTCAAATGGGTATCTAAAAATCATCTCTTTTTGTAGAAAAATATACCATCATAAGCTAGGAGCAAGAGATGGTACATTGATAGTGGATACTCAAGGCATATGATTGGAGATCCATCTCATTTTTCTAAGCTCACTAGCCTAGATGAAGGATATGTCACATTTGGAGATAACAACAAGGGTAAAATCATTGGCAAAGGAACCATAAGTAACAAATCCAACCTTCTTATTGAAGATGTATTGTTAGTTGATGGTTTAAAGCATAACCTTTTGAGTATTAGTCAATTATGTGATAAATGATATATCGTTAGATTTGAATCTAATGCTTGTATTATTGAAAAACTATACAAAAATATAACTATGATTGCCCTAAAACAAAATAATGTATACACTATCGAGATTGATGATCTTTGTAATGAAATATGCTTTTCAATTTTGAATGACGATGCTTGGCTTTGGCATAGGAGATTAGGTCATGCTAGCATAAAACTAATCTCTCAAATTTCATCTAAAGAACTTGTAAGAGGAATTCCTCATATTAAGTTCGTCAAAGAGAATGTGTGTGATGCATGTCAACTAGGAAAATAAATAAAAGGTAGCTTCAAACCTAAGAACCAAATAAGCATCTCTAGACCTTTGCAATTGATCCATATGGACTTGTTCGGAACAATTGCTATATCAAGCCTAGGAGGTAGCAAATACGCATTTGTCATCGTGGATGATTATAGTAGATACACATGGATTTATTTTTTGGCACACAAAAGTGAATTCTTTAGGTATTTCTCTAAGTTTTGTAAACTTATTCAAAATGAAAAGGGTTTTATGATTTCATCAATTTGAAGTGATCATGGCGGTGAATTTCAAAACTATGATTTCTAAGAATTTTGTGAATCTAATGGATACAATCACAACTTCTCTACTCTAAGAAATCCTCAACAAAATAGAGTAGTAGAAAGAAAGAATAGAAACTTACAAGAAATGACAAGAACCATATTAAACGAACATAGCCTACCCAAATATTTTTAGGCCGAAGCCATAAATACGACATGCTATGTTATGAATAGGGTTCTAGTAAGACCACTACTTTCCAAGACTCCTTATGAGTTGTGGAACAACAAAAAAACCCAATGTTTCATACTTTAAAGTCTTCAGATGTAAATGTTTTATTTTGAATGAAAAAGATGCTAGGTACATTTGATGCAAAATCCGATAAAGGAATTTTTCTTGGCTATTCTTTTGTTTCTAAAGCATTTCGTATCTTTAACAAAAGAACTTTGATTATAGAAGAATCTATTCATGTTATTTTTAATGAAGTCTTCGAAGTTAAGAAAAATAATTTTGATGATGATGTTAATTTTGATTCTTTGAATTTAAATGCTCATCCTAAGGAGCTAATTATAGGAGACACATCTAAAGGGGTTTAAACTCATTCATCTCTTAAGAATTTTTGTACAAACGCCGCTTTACTCTCCCAAATTGAACCTAAATGCATTGACAAGGCCTTGAAAGATGATTCATGTGTTATCATAATGCAAGATAAGTTAAATCAATTTAAGAGAAATGAGGTGTGAAAGCTTGTTCCGAGACCAAATGACCATTTAGTTATTGGTACTAAATGAGTCTTTAGAAACAAACAAGATGAACTTGGTATCGTGGTTAGAAATAAGGCTAGATTAGTGGCCAAAGGTTTCAATCAAAAAGAAGGGATCGATTATGAAGAGACATTCACTCCTATGGCACGATTAGAAACTATAAGGATGCTCCTTGCCTATGCTAGTAGTAATAATTTTAAGTTATTTCAAATAGATGTTAAAAATGCTTTTCTTAATGGCTTTATTTCCGAAGAAGTTTATGTTGAACAACCTCCTGGATTTGAGAATAATAATCTCCCTAATCATGTGTTTAAATTGCCTAAAGCTCTTTATGGTTTAAAATAAGCCCCAAGGGCTTGGTAAGAGAGACTTAGTTCTTTTCTTATTCTAAATAATTTCTCTAAAGGCAAGGTCGATACTACATTATTTATAAAAAATTATGAAAATAATTTTTTTATTATTCAAATTTATGTTGATGATATCATTTTTAGTTCCACGAATGAATTTCTATGTGAATCATTTGCTAAAAGTATGAATCTTGAATTTGAAATGAGTTTGATGGGAGAATTAACCTTCTTTTTAGGCTTATAAATTAAACAACTAAGTAATGACATATTTCTTAATCAAACAAAATACGCTTTAGATTTACTAAAAAGGTTTAATATGAATAGCTCAAAAGCTATCAATACTCCCAGGAGTGCCTCCACTAAGTTAGACTTTGATGAAAGTGGAGAAAGCTTTGATCAAAAAGCTTATAGGGGTATGATAGGAAGTCTACTATATCTCACCGCAACTAGACCGTATATCATGTTTAGTGTAGGTCTTTGTACTAGGTTTCAATCTAATCCTAAGATATCTCATCTTAACGCAGTTAAGAGAATTCTTAGATATCTCAAAGGTACCACTAATATAGGATTATGGTATCTAAAATCTGAGAACTTTGAACTAATTGTATATGCTGATACATATTTTGCTGGATATAGATTAGATAGAAAAAGCATATCTGGAACATGTTAATTTTTAGGACACACACTTGTTTCTTGGTCATCCAAGAAACAAAACTCGGTTGCACTATCTACAATCGAAGTTGAGTACATTGCAGCTAGTGTATGTTGTGCACAAGTTGTGTGGATAAAAAATACTTTAGAGGATTATAAGATTCATCTTAAAAACATTCCCATAAAATATGATAACATAAGTGCAATATGTTTAACAAAAAATCTCATTCAATACTCTAGAACTAAACATATTGATATTAGGCATCACTTTATACGAGATCATGTTAAAAATCATGATGTAATCCTAGAGTTTATTGATACAAAACATCAATTAGCCGATATTTTTACAAAGCCTTTAAGTGAAGAACAGTTTGATTTTATTACAAGAGAATTAGGAATGCTAATTTGTCAGAATGTATGAATTTGATATATATCTTTTTCGGACTATCTTTCACTTAATGTATTCCTTGAATAGAGCTTTCATGAGTCTATGCCATATCAAGTTTATTTCATATCCTTGCTTCATCACTTAATGATTTTTGATACATGAAATTAATTGACAAATGCATCTCTTAGGGGTTTATCTCTTGTGAATTTTTAATGAGAAATGGATTTGATGTGATCATTCATGGAATTTATTTTATTAGAATTTCTTTTATCCTTCGTATGATGATTCTTTCACATGAATTCTTTCTTAATGAAGGAAGAATTTTTATGAATTTTTTAGTATGAGATGAACACTTGCTAGAGTGAAGATTTGATTTCACATGAATATCTTAATCCTTGTGAAAATTGAAGCAATGATTTAATGAAACTCTTTTATCATTTTTGACTTTATTCAAATCATTTCACAAAGTTGGTTCTCAATGGATTTTCCTCCTTATTTTTCTTCTTCATACGAAGTTTTGATGAAAAATAAAAAGGGAGAAGGTGATGGAAGCCATCTCTTTAAATGTTTATAACTTTTAATGTGAGAACTTTTGAATGATACCATTTCATGAATGCTTGAAATATAACTGGTATCATCAAATACAAATTGAATGAGGTATGAATTTTTACCACACTTGCATTATTGAGTCGTTCTCCTTTTTGTTGATGACAAATGGGGAGAAATAATACCAAAATGTGATAAATTGATGACAAATGTATGCAATGTATTTCATCATATATACTTGAAATGTTTGCTTGATAAATTTTCTTCATTATGATAAGATATCTAGAGCTTAACTTTCTATTTTACAATTGATAACTTACCATAGAATGATGAATTACTATCTTTATCATCTTTCATATTTGAAATATCATACTTGAAAATGGATGTCATGCCTTGACATCATTTTGAGAATGTTAAATCATGATAGTAATCATGATGTGCATATTGATAAGTTTAAATGAATCTAACTTATTAGTTTGATACTTGAATTCAAAGGCTTTGAATTCAAGAGTGTCTTTTCTCAAGTATGACATATAGATAGGAGGAGTTAAGGTTAACTCCATCATCAATTGATTGTCATCATAAAAAAGGGGGAGATTATTGAATCTCAAATTTTGATAATGAAGTCAATTGTAATTTATTTGATCTAATATATATGTTGAGAAAAGTGTGTAGGATTAACTATGATAGCAGTAAGATATAAAGCAGGTGTTATGCCGGAGTCAAAATCGAGATCACGTTGGGAGTTCGAGAGTTCGTCGGAAGTCCGGACGTTCGTCGGAAGTTCTGCCGGAACCAACTGAGAAGTCCAGGAGCTTGCCAAAGAAGCTCATCAGAACTTGCTAAGAAGATCGTTATAAAGTCAAGGAGCTTCCCGGGAGTCCGCCGAAGCATTGCCGAGAGTTCGTCGGATGTTCGTCGGAAGTACGTCGAAAGCTCACCGGAAGAGCAATTGACACACCGGAACAAGAAGTGCAGTAAACATATCTTAATTGTCATAGTTAGAGCATAAATTATGTTAGGATTGGGAGGTAATCCCACTAACTTAATTAGGGGCTAATTGGGACCTTAACGGGGCTGAATTAGGTCGAATTAAGCACCCAATTCAGCCCTTGAATTCTTGGCTAGCGGTGGCATCGCCTGGAAAGCAATGCCCTAGGAAATTTGGGCGATGGTACCATCGGTAGTTATTACTGCCAGTGGTGGTACCACCCCTATCAGGTGGTGGTACTGCCAGAGCTCAGTCTCCGAGCTCTGTTTGGCGGTGGTATCGCCCAATGTCAGGTGTCAGGCGGTGGTACCGCCAGGACCCCGGAAATTCAGGATTAGACACTTTTTGGCTCCATTTTTGAAGCCATTGGGGCTTATAAAAATCCCACCCTTTTCCTACATGAAAGGACATGAAAGCATTGAGATAATTTTAAGTTGTTGGGGTGTAAAAGTGTTGTAAACAAGTGCTAGAGTTCTCCTCCTCCCTTTCTAAGTTTTGAGATCATTCAAGAGAGGTGTGAGACTTGTAAGGGTTCTCTCCTAAACCCATGAAAAGAAGAAAGCATTGTAAAAGAGGTGGTTGGTCTTCATCTATTGAAGGAAGGCCTTTAGTGGACGCTGGAGACCTTGTCGGAGGAGGAATCCGAAAGTGGATGTTGACCGAACCACTCTAAATCCTAGTTTGCTTTTCATTTGAGCAATTTACATTACTACAAATCTCCTTAATTCTCTCTTGCACTTTTACGAAAGCTTTCAAGTTCATAATCTCTCCAAAACGGATTGAATCAAAACCATTTTCATCCAAATCAATTTTAATCGAAACAAAAGTCTTTCGAATTCGAAAGTTTTTCTACTACACTAATTCACACCCCCTCTTAGTGCCGCTCTTGATCCTAATAGAGATCACCAGTAGCGCAACCCCGCAGGAGGCCCTACCGACCCAAGTAGCTACTCCCAAGGCCCCCACCTTTGCCTTTGAACACTTCTTGTACCGAGATCTTTCTCCAGATCAGGGAGAAAGGGCTCTTGCGACAACCCAACCCCTTGAAAGCTACTCATAAGGATCGATCTAAATATTGTAGGTTCCATTGAGATTACAACCATGATATGGAAGATTGCATGACCTCTGAAATCAAATTGAAGAGTTGATCCGGAGAGGTCACCTCAGGCGCTACCTCAAGGAACCAAGAGAAGCATCGCCACACCCCAGGGGTCCCGTCAAGAAGCAAATCGACGTCATCACCGGTGGACTAGTTGCTGGCGGCAGCAGCATGACAGTGAGAAAGGCCTACGCCCGCAGCACGGTGGAGAAGCCTCCTCGGCCCGAGTTCAAACCCGAAATCACCTTCGGAACCAAAGAGGCTGAACACTCCCACCATGACGATGCTTTAGTGATCTCCATCTAGATCACCAACGCTCGGGTGAAGAGAGTGATGGTTGACACCGGGAGCTTTACCAACGTGCTATACCTCGACGCCTTCAAGAAGCTCGACTTAACTAATGATGACCTCACCCCCATGGCATCGGCGCTCACCAGATTCACAGGGGACTCCATCTCCCCACTCGGACCCACCATCCTTCCCGTTACCATCAGGGAAGAACCGAGAGCTAAGAAGATGATGATCACCTTCATGGTAGTCGACCTTGGCCTACAACGTCATCCTCGACTGCCCGACACTCAATAAATTGAAAGCGGTGGTCTCCACCTACCACCGAGTCATCAAGTTTCTGACCTCAATAGGGGTCGGGATATCCCGAAGTAACCCCAGAGAATCAAGGCGGTGCTAGCTAACAGCGGTCACTCTTCCGGAGAAGTCATGGCCCTAGCAAGTCCTCGATCCCCATGAGGAAGCTAGGATACCAACACACTTGGAACCACTTGAACAACTTGCCGAAGTACTCTTGAAAAGGGACCGACCTAACATGACCATGAAAGTCGGAACAACACTCCCTGAAGCAAACCAGCTCTAGCTTATCAATTTCCAGAAGAAAAATGCTGATGTGTTCGCATGGTCCTTAAAAGATATGCCTGGGATCAATTCGGGGGTGGCCCAGCACCACCTCAACGTCCACCCCGAGGCATGACCTATGAAGCAAAAGCCGAGAAAGTTTGCCGTCGACTGACAAAAAGCAATCAGCAACAAAGTAGACTGTCTTAGAAAGGTTGGATTGATAACCGAAGTTAAATACCCCGGGTGGTTGTCAAATGTAGTCCTTGTTAAAAAACACAACGGAAGTTGGAGGATGTGTGTTAACTACACCGATCTCAACCAAGCATGCCCCAAAGATTGCTATCCACTCCCGAGAATAGATCAGCTGGTTGATGCCACATTAGGCTATGAACTTCTTACATTTATGGATGCGTTCTCGGGCTATAACCAGATCTGGATGGCACCACAAGATCAAGAGCACACTGCTTTCATTACCGATAGGGGAATATATTGTTACAAAGTAATGCCTTTCGGCCTGAAAATGCTGGGGCAACGTACCAAAGGATGGTCAATGAGCTGTTCAAGCAACAACTCGGGAGGAACATGAAGATATACGTCGACGACATGATCGTGAAGAGTAAGTCAGCAAGCACACATCTGGCTGATCTAGCAGAGACCTTTCGGACCCTCAAGCGATTCGACATTCGCCTAAATCCTTTGAAGTGTGTCTTTCGGGTCCGTTCGGAGAAATTCCTCGGGTTCGTCATCCAACAGAGAAGAATTGATGCCAACCCGGAAAAGGTTCGGGCCATAATAGAGATACAGCCTCCACACTCGATCAAGGAAGTGCAGTGCCTCACCTTCCTTCTACCGAGCTCTCCGGTAGGCCGATAGCTTCGCATGGACCTCAGAATACGAGGAAGCCTTCAAAAAGCTGAAGTCATACCTCACCCGATTGCCCCGACTCGCATCACCCAAGTTGGGTGAAGTCCTTGGTCATTACCTTGCAGCCTCGGCATAAGCGGTCAGCTCGGTGTTAACCCGAGAGGCACCATCAGCACACTAACCCTTCTATTATGTCAGTCACATTCTTGTCAGACTTGAGGCACGATACCTCCCAATCAAAAAGTTGATCCTCGCACTGATAAAGATGGCCCGAAAGCTACGACCATACTTCTAAGCCCACATGATCAAGGTGATAACCAACCAACTCCTACGGCAAATCCTCCCGAAGTTCGATGCCTCTGGTCGGATTCTACGATGGTCAGTCGAGCTCAGCGAATTTGACATCCAATACACCCCTAGGATGGCCATAAAAGCCCAAGTATTGGTTGACTTCATCTCCGAACTAACCCCCGAAGACCATGCTATTGGACAGGGACACAACGAGTGCACATGAACCCTATATGTGGATGGGTCGACAATCGTCAAGGGAGTAGGGGTCGGACTCATCCTCAGGAGCCCAACCGGAGAAACCTATGAACAGGTGGTTCGACTACGATTCAAGACATCAACAATGAAGCCGAATACGAGGCATTACTCCATGGACTACGCCTTGCCCTGGAAATGCATGTGGGCAACCTCGAGGTCTTCATCGACTCATAGCTAGTGGTGAGACACATCAGTGGGAGCTACGAAGCTCGAGACCCAATCATGGTGTTATACTTGGCGGAAGTAAGATGGCTCGCTTGTCGCTTCGGCTGCCTCTCGATTACGAGGATATCTCATGCACAGAATGCGTAGGCCGATGCCTTAGCTAGGCTGGCCTCCGCTCGTAACCCGGGAGGAGCCCCAACAACCGATTCCCTCATGGCCCCGACAGTGTTGACCTGCGATGTCGCTAGGGCCAAGGTCTCGCCAAACTGGATGGAGGAAATCCTTCGCTTCAAGAGGGATGGGACATAACCCGATGACCCGATGGTCGCGCGATGACTAAGACGAACCCAAGCCTAGCACTATGAGATTAGTGGAAAGCTGTACCGAAGAGCCTTCTCTCAAGCCCTCCTATGTTGCCTCGCACCACTTGAGGCTGAGAAGGTCCTCGACGAGCTCCATGAGGGAATATCTGGGGAGCACATCGGTGGTTGAACATTGGCCTTCAAGATCCTCAGACAAGGATACTATTGGCTGACCATGTGCTAACATGCCCTATCGTACGTGCGGTGGTGCCAACAATGCCAAAGGCACGCCCGGTTACACCACCAACCCGCGGTCCCCCTCGCTTCGATGGACGCGGCTTGGCCCTTTGCCCAATGGGGTCTTGACCTCCTCGGGCCCTTCCCCCCAACTATGGGGCAACGATGCTTCCTCATTGTCGGGGTCGACTACTTCACGAAGTGGGTCGAGGTTGAACCCCTGGCATCCATCACGAAAAAACAAGTCTAAGGCTTCACATGGAGGAACATCATCACCTGGTTCGGGTTCTCGAAGGCCATCATCACTGACAACGAAGCCCAGTTTAACAACGCCAAGTTCAAAGCCTACTATCAGTCCTATGGGATACAGTTGAAGTTTAGCTCGGTCACACACCCCTAGACCAATGGTTAGGTCAAAGTCACGAACCGAGCAATTCTGGAAGGCATCAAAAGGAGGGTGACCGGAGCGCATGGAGCCTGGGTAGATGAACTCCCTAGCGTCTTATGGGCATTACAAATGACCCCCAAAGCTGCTTCGGGGGAATCCCTATTCAACCTGGTGTTCGGAATCGAGGCGATCCTCCCACCCGAAATGGTATTCCCAACTCGATGCACTGACGCCTTCGAAGAAGACAACTCCGAGGAAGGCCTCAGGGCTAGCCTTGACTTACTCGAAGAGAGAAGGGCCGAGGTGCACCTATGTACCCTGGCATACAAAAAGGCCACAACCCGACTTTACAACCGCAGGGTCCGCCCACGACTGATCAAGGCTAGAGACCTCGTCCTTCGAAAGACCAAAGAAAGTGACCCAACCCGAGCAAGAGAAAAGCTTGCACCGAATTGGGAAGGTCCCTACTAGGTCTATGATGTGGTTAGAGTGTTGAATCTCGTATTTTGATGATGAAACTACTTGATATATGTTTATGATTTAATCTGCGTTTTAAGTGACGCAGGATGCTTCGATCAGGATGAGACAATTAAAGCAGGAAAATCATGTTGTGCCGGAGGAACATGTCAGAAGATTGGACGACGGGCCGGTGGATCGGTCGACATATCGACAGAAGGCTTCGGGCCGTGGATTCGGGCATCGGGCCAAGAAGAGCGGGTATTGTGCCAAGGATATCGGAGTTGTAGAGTCAATTGGCCGATTGGGCAATAGGCTGCAGGAGAGGACGATGCACCGAAGTATCGGACGAAGCGTCCAAGGACCAATGACATGCCGGACAACTTGGTTAATTGCTTAGGATTAATTATCTCGATCGAAGTTTTATTTTAAGTGTGCAGGATTAACTACGATGAAAGTAAGACATGCAGCAGGAGTTGCGCCAGAGTCAAGACAATGATCACGTTGGGAGTTCGAGAGTTCAACGGAAGTTCGGATAGTCGTCGGAGGTTCTGCGGGAACAAATCCGAGAAGTCCATGAGCTTGCCAAAGAAGCTCGTTGGAACTCGCCAAGTGGATCATCGTAAGTCCAGGAGTTTGCCGGAAGTCCGCAGGAGCATCACCGAGGGTTCATCGGATGATCGACGGAAGTTCGTCGGAAGCTCGCCGGAAGAAGCGATTGACGCACCGGAGCAAGTTGTAGTAAATGTCATAGGAAATATCGTAGTTAGCACAATGATTAAGTTGGAAATGGGAGGTGATCCCATTAACTTAATCTTGGGGCAATTGGGCCCCTGAAAAACCCAAATTGGGCCGAATGGATCAACCCATTCGGACCCTGATTTCTGCCAGGCGGTGCAACCGCCCCAGCCAGGAGATGGCACCGCCTGGGCTCAGTCTACGAGCGAGACTGGGCAGTGCAACCTCCCCTGATAGGAGGTGGCACCGCCTGGGCTCGGTCTCCGAGCACTGGTTGAGCGGTGCAACCGCCTCAGTCAGGAGGTTGCACCGCTTGAGCTCGGTCTTCGAGCTCTGGCAGGAGGTGGCACCGCCCAGAGGCTCAGTCTTTGAGCTCTGCCAGGCGGTGCAACCGCTCCAGTCATGCCTCAGCGGGGGGGGGGCAGAAGTGATAAGGTATATTTTGTATCCTAGTCACGTCACGACTCGCGCCGCATCACACCCCTGCCAAGTCAGCATGAGGGGTACTTCCTCACGCCGAGCCAAGACCCATACAGAGAGCCACCCACTTAGCAGGTCCCGTCCCAGAAAGCTCGGGACGACGTTGTCTAGCACAGTTCCGTGCATACCGGGCGATGGCCGCACAATGGTACCATCTCATCACTCGGGGGATCGGTTGCCATGCCAAATCTACGTACGGCTGATCCTCGCGTAACAAAATAAAAGCCCATGACTGACATTTGGCCAGGGGATGAAAAGGGAGAGAGAAATGACCACTAACTTAATCTATGAGGGGCCAAAGTCAGGAACCCCCCAATGAGGGCCTTTGTGCAGGAGCTCGGCCACCCCCGGAGGCACCGTCGACCCAACCGAGAGACGCGGTCCCAGAAGATGGCGTCAGCATCCCAACCGAGAGTCGTGATCCCAGAAGACGACGTCAACATCCCAACCCCTGATTCAGTTAGCTCTAACGCCTCTTCCAACCGACCGAGAACTCTGAACATCAACCCGTGGACCAAGCCGTTCTGACTCCTCGATCACGGCGCATCAGTTGACCAACACTTGCAATACTTTCGACAAAGTATTCACTAGCTAGCATATTAAGAAAACAAAAAGGTCAAACCATCAATCTTTGATATGTGGGTCCTGAAAACATGTTGGATAAAGTTTTGCACATTCAACAATTGCACTCTTAATATTCGAAGTATTATAGAAAATATGGTAAATGAGGTTTTAAACCCTAAATATTTTATGATAAGTAGTTTAGATTGCTATTGCTTATGATGTTTTAAACATTTAACAAAATTTTATAAACATTAAATATTAAAATTGGACGCTTAGATATATAAAAATTAACAATCTAATAAATACCACAGTAAGTGGGCTAAGTTATTTATGGAGCTGACGACCATTCGTAAATGTTGCCTCTATTCGGGCCCTGGACCAAGGATGCCCCTGTGCTCAAGTCCTTAACAAGAAAGGAATCATGAAATAATTCAATTGAAGTATTGTTATATTTACAAAAATGAGAAATAGAAATGAGGTTACGTTTAATATTAGGGGTGCATAAAACATCATCGAGTGTAAATGTGGTAGTATCATAAGTAAGTGTTGTGGAACCAGTATGAATTATAGGAAGGCCTTTACCATCACCAATGATGATATCTTCATCGCCACCATAGGGATTGTGGAGAGGCAAATTCTGAAGATCAGAGATGATGTGATGGGAGGCGCCAGAGTCCATAATCCAGTTGGGTTGGCTAGTCGTCGGAGTAGTGAGGAGATTTGCCTGAGGCCAATGTGACGGAGCAGGAAGGCGGGATCGAGATCGACAAACTTTAGCGGAGTGTCCGATTATATCACACAGCTGGCAGATGACCCATCGTTGTTGGCTTGGAGGGGCAGGATACCAAGGCGGACGAGTATTGGAGTTGCCACTTTGCGAGAAGTTATGATTAGAAGGATAAGGGGGGTGTTGCATGGGACCCATATGATCAAGAATACCTTTGGTGATGTTCGGAGGGTACCAAGTGTTCTTCCTCTTAGACTTATGATTGACTTGAGCTGTGATAGTCGGTCCGGGTAGTTTGTCCGCATGCTTCAAATACGTCTCATAGTCAGTCAATTTATCATAGAGTTCTTCAAAGGAGACTAGCGAGTCGCGTGCCCGAATTGTAGCCGCCAATTCCATGTAGTCATCTCCAAGACCATTTAGGGTATGAATGATAATATCCTCATCACATAGGGAATGACCTATCAAAGCCAAGTCATCGATGATAACTTTGATATGTTGTAGATAACCAATGATAGTACTTCCGTCTTGTTTTGTCACCATTAGCTTGGACAGAAGGCTGAGCTTGCGAGTACGTGAATGATTCACCAAGCTAGTTTATAGTTTAGATCACGCTTCGGCAGCAGTCCCACATGAGGATATCAATGGACCGACAGATCCAGCAACTGAGGCTTGAATGGCTTGGAGGATAAGATGATCTTGACGCAACCATAATTTGCGAGCCGGATTTGGTACTGGACTGGGTTCTCTGGGGATGTTGATCATGGCTAGCAAACAATTGAAGGAGCCGTCAACATAGCCGAGCAAGTCGTATCCAAATAAGAGATTAGAAAATTAAGCTTGCCAGGATGTATAATTGCCACCCTTTGATAACTTGAAAGGGATTAGCATGGCAGCATTGATGGAGATAAGCCCTATAAGAGAAGTATTATGAGACCCTGCAGAAATAGTAGCCGGAATGTCAGAAGAAAATAAGGAAGACATCCTAGACATTTTGTGTCATTTTTTTTGTTTTATTTTTCACTAAAGAGTGATCTTTACAAAAAAGGAGGAGGCTTGTGAGAAGAGCAATTGCAAAGGAGGGAGGGAGGAGGCTTGTGAGAAGAGTTGCGTGTTAGGATCAAGAGCACTAAGAGGGGGGGGGGGTGAATTAGTGCAGCGGAAAACCTTCTATGATTAAAATAAACTGCGTTCGTTAGATAAAAGTGATTTCAGTAAGAAAGCCAATTCGTAAATCACTTTAACTTTTGATTAAGTGAGATGCAGCATAGATATAAATGCAGTTTACAGTAATGGTTCAAATCAGATAGTAGGCACAAACTGAAATATGATATTCGTACGGAAAAATTGATATACGTCTAAATGCTGATTCGTAAATCACTTGATTAAGCGAGATGCAGTTAAAGCAAGGATATAAAGGCAGTTTGCAGTTATGAAAGAAATCAAGACGTAAACGCAAACTGAAATATGATGATCGTACGATAAAACTGATTTACATCTAAACGCCGATTCGGAAAGTACAAAGCTTGAAACCCAATCGTATATGCGCAGAAAGCAGTAAGCTTTTGAGGAGGTTTACAGTAAAGATAAGATGCTCAAAGTAAATGCAAACCGAGATTTAGAGTGGTTCGGTCAATCTTGACCTACTCTACTTTTGGCTTCCTCCACCGACGAGGTCACCGACGTCAACTAGAGGCCTTCCTTCAATAGGCGAAAGCCAACCACCCTTTTACAGTTTCACTCCTTTTGACGGGCTTAGGAGACAACCCTTATAAAATTTCCTTTCCTCTCTTAACAGATTAGGACTTGGAAGAAAAGAGGAAGAAGAACTTTCAACTCATACAACACTTTTGAGCTCTAAAAATCATAAAGTAAAATCAGAATTTTGGTGGTTTCTAGGTGCCCTTTCAGTGCTGAAAGGGTGGGGTATTTATAGCCCCCAACCCAGTTTGAATTTGGAGCTCAAAACTGTCAATTCCCGGAATTTCGGGATCTGGCGGTTGCACCTCCTGACTGGGGCGGTTGCACTGCCTGGCAGAGCTCGAAGACTGAGCCTCTGGGCGGTGCCACCTCCTGTCAGGGGCGGTTGCACCTCCTGCTAGAGCTCGAAGACCGAGCTCAGGCGGTGCCACCTCCTGATTGAGGCGGTTGCACCGCTCAGCCAGAGCTCGGAGACCAAGCCCAGGCGGTGCCACCTCTGTCAGGGGCAATTGCACCTCTTGCTAGAGCTCGATGACTGAGCTCAAGTGGTGCCACCGCCTGACTGAGGCGGTTGAACCGCTTCGCAGAAATCAGGGTACGAATGGGTTGATCCATTCGGCCCAATTTGGATTTTTCAGGGGCCCAGTTGCCCCAAGATTAAGTTAATGGGATCACCTCCCATTTCCAACTTAATCATTGTGCTAACTACGATATTTCCTAAGACATTTACTGCAACTTGCTCCGGTGCGTCAATCTCTTCTTTCGACGAGCTTCCGGCGAACTTCCGTCGATCATCTGATGAACCCTCGGTGATGCTCCTACGGACTTCCGGCAAACTCCTGGACTTGCGACGATCCACTTGGCGAGTTCCGACGAGCTTCTTTGGCAAGCTCATGGACTTCTCGGATTTGTTCCCGCAGAACCTCCGACGACTGTCCGAACTTCCGTCGAACTCTCGAACTCCCAACGTGATCATTGTCTTGATTCCGACGTAACTCCTGCTACATATCTTACTTTCATCGTAGTTAATCCTGCACACTTAAAACAAAACTTCGATTGAGACAATTAATCCTAAGCAATTAACCAAGTTGTCCGGCATGTCATTGGTCCCTCGACGCTTCATCCGATTCTTCGGCGCATCGTCCTCTCCTGCAGCCTATCGCCCAATCGGCCAGTTGACTCCGCAACTCTGATATCTTTGGCACAATACCCGCTCTTTTTGGCCCGATGGCCGAGTCCACGGCCCGAAGCCTTCTGTCGATACGTCAACCGATCTACCGGCCCGACGTCCAATCTTCTGACATGTTCCTCCGGCACAACATGATTTTCCTGCTTTAATTGTCTCATCCTGATCGAAGCATCCTGCGTCACTCAAAACACAGATTAAATCATAAACATATATCAAGTAGTTTCATCATCAAAATACGAGATTCAACAATCTCCCCCTTTTTGATGATGACAACCACTTGATGACGGAGTTAAACTTAACTCCCGGAGTTTAAACAAACTCCCCCTATCAATATGCCATATTGATAGAATCTTGAATTCAAACTGAATTCAAGTCATTGCAATATTCATCATGAACTTATGCGTAAACTTATGCATAACATCATACTTCTCCCCCTTTGTCATCAACAAAAAGGAGAAGTCCAACTATTCTTGTGTTTGGAATATTAGTTTAACTTATTGTATGAAAAACATAATATCAAGTTTTATCATCATGTAGTTTTGAAGCCAGAAAATTTAGCAAATGTTACATCATGCTTAGAACATTCAAGCTATCAAGTTTTAGATATGCAAGTTTTACAGCATACAAGATAGCACTTTTAGAACATGCAAGCTAGCAATGTTACAACATTTTAGAACTTGCAAGCTAGCAATTTAGAGATGTTCAAGAAGGCAGCTCTTGCTTCTTGAAATATGCAAGTTGCAAGCTAGCAAATTTTTGCTTCCTTTGCAATGTTTAAGCTCGTAATTTTGCTTCCATTGCAAGGTGTAAGTTTAGCATGTTTAATTTTCTTGAGATAGCAACTATTTGCTTCTCTTTATACTACAAGCTAGCAATTTTTACGATATGCAAGTTTTACTACATACAAGCTAGCAACAATTTCGAAAGCAAATGCAAGATATCTTTCTTGTGTAAGCTTATGATTCTTGCTTTCTATTGCAATGTGCAAGTTGCAAGTTTTGCTTCTTGAGATAGGCAAGATAGCATTTTTGCAATTTTTGTTTGGCAAGCTTGTGATGTTCAAAATAACAAGCTCTTTCTTCTCTTTTGAGAAGTGTCATTTTTGCTTTTTTTGCAAAGTGCAAGCTAGCAAAATGCTAAACTAGCAAGAGATAATGTTTTACATGAGGCAAGCAAACAATTTGGCAAGTGTTACATTTGCATCTTCTCTTTAGAGGAGTGTAATTTTTGCTTTCATCTTGAATTGTGTAAGCTAGCTAGTTTGCCTCTTTTCATGATGTCCACGCTAGAAATTCTTGCTCCCCCTTTGTCATTGTCAAAAAGAAGGGAAGTCCCTTTTTTCAATTTTCAGATTATGACAAAGGTAAGTATCAATTTTATTTGTGCATCATTATATATTCAAATTAAAACATACACAATTTCAAAAACTTTATTTTTCATGCACGATACCGAAAAATAAATCAATCATCATTAATGGGTATATCATACATGATACTCAAACATTAAAATTTTTAAGCATTTATTAACATGTTGATCATGAAACCAAACATTCATCATTTAAAGCATTCATGATACATATCATATGCAATACATTATGTACATCATTGTCATAAGTATTGCATGCATCATTTCAAATTCATGAATATTTCATCATTGCATGCATCATGCCAAATCATAAAATATACAATAATCATTAATGCATGATTCCTAATCATCATTTATTTTACAACATGATGGTACCAAATTTGTCAAATTACATTCTACCATACATGATCGAAACTTCTTATTTGTATACATCAAAATAAATTAATGAATATTTCATGTATTCTTATCATCACATAAGGAATATCAAGAAGAATTATTAGGTGATGAGATAAACATTTCATGAATACAAGGAATTGTATAAAAATCATATCATGAAAGATTAGAATATGTGAATACCAAAAGAGATGATTTCTTTTTGAAAAACCTACTCCATAATTAATCAAAAGAAAATCTTAGGAGAACGATTAATGAAAAAATCTTGATTCATAATAAATCTTAATTTGTAAATATCATGGAACCAAGATCATGATTTTGGATAAAACTCATTCAAATTCAAATCACCAAAAATCATTTTTATGGTTCACAAAATTCATAACATAAGTAAATTCATGATTTCATTGATAATATATTTTCCCTTTTTTAAGTATTTCATTTTAAGTGATTGATTTCATGTTAGCATGCTTTTTCATTTATGTTAAACATGCAGCAACGTTTAGGATCAAAAAATGAATTTCATCATAAAACCATCAAGATCAATAGATTATAAAAAATGAACTATTATGATCAAGAAAATCCGAAAATGAAATTTAACACTTTTATGCATTCGGACAAGGTTTTGCTATAGATTTTCAAGTTCAATCATGAAGATAAAACATGCTCATGATCATAAAAATTTTATATCCAAAACACATAATTTCCAACATATTATTAAGGCATGTAATAGTGTAAAATAATCATGGCAATTAAGTGATTTGAACATTGAATCAAGAAAGTCCGAAAAATAATCTTAACAAGTTCATGCATTCGAGCACATTTTTGCCATAGTTTTTCAAATACACTCATGAAAATAACACATGCTTATCATCATGTATAGCTTAAAATCTCATGCATAAAATTGTTAATCAAAATATTTAATATTACATCATTATGCATTTCTTCAAATCAAACATGATTTTTTTTAATCAAAATGGAAATCAACGTAATACACATTATTACTTCTTAACCATGATTTCATATTTTCAATCAAAATCATTTTATTTGTTTATCATAAAATATGTAATATTATCATTTTTGAAATTACTTAGCATGATCATAATTTTTTTTTTAACATGTAATTTTTAAGAAAATTAATTCTAAACTAAAAAAGAAAATACATCATGAGAGCATCAAATAATTTCAAAATAAATTAGGGGGATTTCGATTACCTCATCATTGAAAGCGGTTAAGGCGTAGTTTGCCACCTCGCCTTTCTTATTTTCTCCTCGTCTTCGGAGGAGCTCGATTCATCCCACTTTGTGTTCTTCTTCTATGGCCTCTTCCTTCGTTCAAGTTTATTGTTTTTTTAAATTTTTATTTAATAAATTTATTAAGATTTAGTATTCGAAGTTCAAGTTCATCATTGTCCTCATCACTTGAGTCATCGCTCAAGTGGTGTTCATTTGTCCGGAGTTCCAAATCCTTCTGTTCTTTGGAAGGTGATTTTGTTCATCATGTTCATCATGTGCATTGTGCACCATTTCATATGTCATCAACGAACCAATTAGTTCTTCAAGTGGTAAGTTGTTTAAGTTTTTAGCTTCTTGTATTGCAGTTATTTTTGAATCTCACTTCTTAGAAAGAGAACGCAAAATCTTGTTTACGAGTTCAAAATCCGAAAAATATTTTCCAAGAGCTCTTAAACTATTGATGACATCCGTGAAACGGGTGTACATGTCGCCTATAGTCTCGCTTAGTTGCATTCGACAAAGCTCAAAATCATGCAATAAAATGTTAACTTTTGAGTCTTTGACTCTACTAGTTCCGTCGTGCGTGATTTCAAGTGTTCGCCAAATGTCAAAAGCCGTTTCGCACGTAGAAATCCGATTGAACTCATTTTTGTCCAAAGCGCAAAATAAGGCATTCATAGCCTTTGCGTTTAAAGAAAAATACTTCTTCTCCAAATCCGACCATTCGTTCATCGGTTTAGAGGGAAGTTGAAAACCGTTTTCAACGATATTCCATAAATCCAAATTCATAGAGATCAAGAAAACTCTCATTCGAGTTTTCCAATAAGTGTAATCCAATCCGTTAAACAACGGTGGACGAACAACCGATAAGCCCTCTTGAAAGCCATGAAGAGCCATTTCTCTCGGGTGTAAATCCAAAATGAGAAATACCGGGCTCTAATACCAATTGTTAGGATCAAGAGCACTAAGAGGGGGGGGGGGGAGGTGAATTAGTGCAGCGGAAAACCTTCTACGATTAAAATAAACTGCGTTCGTTCGATAAAAGTGATTTCAGTAAGAAAGCCAATTCGTAAATCACTGTAAATTTTGATTAAGCGAGATGCAGCAAAGATATAAATGCAGTTTGCAGTAATGGTTCAAATCAGATAGTAGGCGCAAACTGAAATATGATATTCGTACGGAAAAACTGATTTACGTCTAAATGCTGATTCGTAAATCACTTGATTAAGCGAGATGCAGTTAAAGCAAGGATATAAAGGCAGTTTGCAGTTATGATAGAAATCAAAACGTAAACGCAAACTGAAATATGATGATCGTATGATAAAACTGATTTACGTCTAAACGCCAATTCGGAAAGTGCAAAGCTTGAAACCCAATCGTATATGCGCAGAAAGCAGTAAGCTTTTGAGGAGGTTTGTAGTAAAGATAAGATGCTCAAAGTAAATGCAAACCGAGATTTAGAGTGGTTCGGTCAATCTTGACCTACTCCACTTTTGGCTTCCTCCACCGACGAGGTCACCGATGTCAACTAGAGGCCTTCCTTCAATAGGCGAAGGCCAACCACCCTTTTACAGTTTCACTCCTTTTGACGGGCTTAGGAGATAACCCTTACAGAATTTACTTTCCTCTCTTAACAGATTAGGACTTGGAAGAAAAGAGGAAGAAGAACTTTCAACTCATACAACACTTTTGAGCTCTAAAAATCACAAAGTAAAATTAGAATTTCGGTGGTTTCTAGGTGCCCTTTCAGTGCTGAAAGGGTGGGGTATTTATAGGTCCCAACCCAGTTTGAATTTGGAGTTCAAAACTGTCAATTCCAGGAATTCTGGGATCTGGCGGTTGCACCTCCTGACTGGGGCGGTTGCACCACCTAGCAGAGCTCGAAGACTGAGCCTCTGGGCGGTGCCACCTCCTGTCAGGGGCGGTTGCACCTCCTGCCAGAGCTCGAAGACCGAGCTCAGGCGGTACCACCTCCTGACTGAGGCGGTTGCACCGCTCAGCCAGAGCTCGAGACCGAGCCCAGGCAGTGCCACCTTTGTCAGGGGCAGTTGCACCTCCTGCCAGAGCTCGAAGACTAAGCTCAGGCGGTGCCACCGCCTGACTGAGGCGGTTGAACCGCCTGGCAGAAATCAGGGTCCGAATGGGTTGATCCATTCGGCCCAATTTGGATTTTTCAGGGGCCCAATTGCCCCAAGATTAAGTTAATGGGATCACCTCCCATTTCCAACTTAATCATTGTGCTAACCACGATATTTCCTAAGACATTTACTGCAACTTGCTCCGGTGCGTCAATCGCTTCTTCCGGCGAGCTTCCGACGAACTTCCGTCGATCATCCGATAAACCCTCGGTGATGCTCCTTCGGACTTCCGGCAAACTCCTGGACTTGCGACGATCCACTTGGCGAGTTCCGACGAGCTTCTTTGGCAAGCTCATGGACTTCTCGGATTTGTTCCCGCAGAACCTCTGACGACTGTCCGAACTTCCGTCGAACTCTCGAACTCCCAACGTGATCATTTTCTTGATTCCGGCGCAACTCCTACTGCATATCTTACTTTCATCGTAGTTAATCCTGCACACTTAAAACAAAACTTCGATTGAGACAATTAATCCTAAGCAATTAACCAAGTTGTCAAGCATGTTATTGGTCCCTCGACGCTTCGTCCGATTCTTCGGCGTATCGTCCTCTCCTGTAGCTTATCGCCCAATTGGCCAGTTGACTCCGCAACTCCGATATCCTTGGCACAATATTCGGTCTTCTTGGCCCGATGCCCGAGTCCACGGCCCGAAGCCTTCTGTCGATACGTCAACCGATCCACCGGCCCGACGTCCAATCTTCTGACATGTTCCTCCGACACAATATGATTTTCCTACTTTAATTGTCTCATCCTGATCGAAGCATCCTGCGTCACTCAAAATGCAGATTAAATCATAAACATATATCAAGTAGTTTCATCATCAAAATACGAGATTCAACACTACGGTTGCTACTGCTGTGGCTGCTGCTACAACGGCTGCTGCGGCAAAGGAAGATGCTGTAGGAGGAAGTTGTAGTAGCGATGCTGTTGGAGGAGAAATCTATAGTGATTTGGAGAAATTTGCAGTGGAGAAATATGCAGGCAGCGGAGATATCTACAACGGAGATATCTGCAGCGGAGATAAGTGCTATTATACACAATAGAGGCATGGTGCAATGTGCAATAGCGATCACATGCATGGTTGTGGCTGCTTGTGTGTAGTAGCCTTCCGATAGTCGCCTTGGCTTGGTCGTAGGTGGCTATAACAGTGTCGTTACTTGCGACAGTTGTAGTGTTGCCTTAGACGACTATAGCAATACCACTATGGTGGTGTTTGCTGGTCGCGATCGACATCAACTAGATATTGAAGGCCATGGTCCTAGCAACTATGCAATGGACAAGAACAATCATGATGATTGATGGGGTCATGGGGCCAACGCATGAGCATAATCGCACGCTACGACGAGTGTGTGGGGCTGCCGGTCTATGCGTGTGTACAATCGCATGGTGGGATGACAGTTAGTGACACATGGTCGCAAAAGTGTTCTACTAGTAAGGAACACATGCACGATAAGAATAGCCATGTGTGGGCTTAGCAAAATGGTGCGATAGCACAACACGAAAATCGGTGAGGTCACTGGTCGATCATGTAAGAATAACTGCACTAGTGCGACGACCATATGCGGTGTGTAAGTGGTGGCTAGATGCCTCATGCAACAACAACCGAGAAAAAAAGGAAAAAAAAGTTTCACTATTGAAATTATAGTTTTACCTTTATATATCTTTTAATTCCAATTTATATCCTTTTGATTATTCTACCTTTCAAGAATAATATATTTTCACTATATATACCAAAATAAAATTATAATTTTATTCTTCAAAAATTAAAAAAATTGAATTATGTCCTTAATTATAAAATTAATTAATTAATTTTATTTTATTCAAATATTTTGATCAAACTTTATCCTAATTATATTTTGACTACTTAATTGGATTTAGATTCTTTCAATCATGTTTTGATCGAATTTGGGAAAGTTAAATTTAATTTTGATTAACTTAATTGGATTGATGTTTAGCCTGCCTACTTAATTAAATAGGGTTAACTAGTCTAATTTAGTTTTCTTTTATAGTTTTTCATATAGCATATTGATAAAAATTTTCATGTGATAATTAAATTTTAATTATTATTTTGGGATATTTGTTTAGTTATTTACATGCATATATTTAAAATGATGAAGTAATATTTACTTTTTTATATAAATATATAATTTATATTTTGTCATGATTATAATTATAATATGATTATTTTCTTTTGCTGATTAATGTTTAATAATTATTATGATAATTATTTAATTATTAATAACTATTTTGATATAAATTTAATTAAAAATATTTTATGAATATTATTTATAACTTATATCCCTAAGTTTTATCTAATTAATAACTATCAAGGTGACATAGGATAATAGACTTATAAGATATAAATTATAATAAATATTTGAACAGTTATAAAATATTTTAAATTATATCTTATATTATTATGTTAGTCTTATAGTCGTCAAAGTGGCCTAAATGAATAATTTATAAACTTATATTTTATAAAATTATAAAATTTATAAAATAGTTTTAAATGATATTAAAAAATAATATTCATAATGACACACATAAATAAAAATTTTAGATAATCCAAAGAAAAAATTACTTCGAATAATTATATGATGGGTATGATAATATTGTTTTGAATATCCTTACAATTTAAGACTGTATATCGAAAGACAAAAATACTATTCCGTAATGATGATATTAGTATTTTATAAATAATTTTGAATAAACAATAGATATGTCTATACTTCAACCAAGGATGAAATATGAATGATATTAATAGTTCATCATATCTTGAAAACTTAAAAAATTAGTATTATTTTATATTTTATAGTGATATTTCTTTTCTACACACTCTCATGCTTCTAGTGTCCTTGTATTATCTGATTCAAATTATTTAAAATATAGAGCATATGCGGTTCATATTTGGTGTATTATATTTTGACCTAGTATTATTTATTGAAATGCTTGCAAACTTGTCTAATAAAAGTATAGTGGAACAAATTAATGAGATGAATACTTGAGAAAAATATAATACACTTAATTTAATATTTATAATAATGATAATTATAAATAACATAAAAACTTTATTAATGCTTGTAACTAGCGCATAAGAATATTTGAGGGCTATAAAAGATAAATTTAAATATGTTGATAAGTCATTGGCTGATACATTAATTAAGGAATTGACTATAGTTTAGTAACATGACGCTCGAGGGATTCTGGGTCACATCTGGTTGACAAGGTTATGAAACTTAAAAGCATAGACATGAATGTGGATGAGTCTTTTCCCTTTCTCCTTAGTTTGGTTTATTCAAGATTCACCATAATACTATTAAGGATAAATGAGACTTAAATAAGTTGACTAGTATATATATTCAAGAAGAATTAAGATTAAAATAAGAAAGATCTCATAATGTTTTAGTTACTACTCAAGGAGCTGATAATAAAATAAGAAGATTAAGGCATCATCCACCAAATGAATTTATCGGATATGAGAATGCTAAGTAAATTAATGAAAAAATTCTTCATAGGAAACTATTTTTTTTGGGCAAAAAAAGATATATGGAAAAGGATTACATTAAATGTAAGACTTGATTTGAAAAGAAAGGTATAGACTCAACCTTTGTATGTTTCGAATCAAACATTATAAAGGTTCATTCTAATATATAGTAGATTGATTATGGTATTTCAATTCATATTGCTAATAATATATAGGGATATATTTCAACTTGGAAGCCAAAAAAATATTAAAGATTCATTATATTGGGGAATCACCTTAAGACTAATTGATAACAAAGGAAAATTATCGCCTACACCTAAAAATGGGTCATCTGATAGATCTTGTGACACATATTATGTTTCTACTATTTCTAAAAAAATAGTTTCTCTTCTATAATTGATTAGTTTATATATTATCTTTCTTTTGGTAATAATAAACTTAGTATATTTTATGATTTAATAAAAGTTAGTTATAAAATTATATGTGATGGTTTATATAGAATTAATTGAAATCTTAATATTGGAAAGATATTGGTGACCCTACAATAAAATGTTAGATTGAAATATAATTTTAATGATGAGAAATATTCTATTTTATGGTATAAATATTTTGGGTATATCTTCGATAAAAAGGATTAAACAATAATAAAGGATAATATTTTGAGAAATTTATATTTTATTGATTTTGATGTTTGTATAGATTGTATTAAGGGAAAGAAAACTAAGCATATATAGAAAAATATCATAAGAAGTAAAGAACTCTTTGAGATTATTAATATTGATATCTATAAATCACATTATATTTCTTATTTCAGTGGAGAGAAATATTTTATCATATTTATAGATGACATATCAATATATAACTATATATATATCTAATACATGAAAAGTCTCAAGTTTTGAAACTCTTGAGGTATACATAAATGAAGTCGAGAGACAATTAGATATAAAAATAAGATTATTAGATTTGATAAGGGTAGTAAATTTTATAACAGATATGATGAATTCGATTAAGATCCTGATCATTTTGTTAGATTCTTAGAAAAGTGAAATATTTGTGTTCAATGTGACTTACCAAGTGTGTCATAGTGGAATGACGTTATTGAAAGGTGAAATCAAACTTTTACAAGCATGATTAGAAGTTTAATGATTTATTCCTCTGCACCTGAGTTGATGTGGGAGAAGCTCTTAGAATAGTTATATATATATATATATATATATATATATATATATATATATATATATATATATATATATATATATATATATATCTTGAATATGATTTCTAATATATTAGTTCCATCAACTCTATTTGAGTTACGGACTGGTAGAATACCTAGTTTGAGACATCTATATATTTGGGCTTATTTTATAGAGATAAGAGTCTTTAATCCACATGAAAAGAAATTTAATCTAAGAATTATTTCTATGTATTTTATTGGTTATCCAGAAAAATTTCAAAAGATATAGATTTTATTACTCTAATCATAGTACAAGGATAGTGGAATATGATGATACAATATTTTTAGAAATTAACAAATTAATGAAAGTCAAAATCTCAAAATTTGATATTGATATTATGGACATATAAGTTGATACTCCTTTATAATTTTTAAGAGATTATTGTTCCTTAAATCATTAAAAAATTTGATGAGGATGAGTAACAAGATATCATTGCTGAACTTTCACATAATATTGATGTCATCGCTAATGATCCTGTAGAACAATAAAAAATGATAGTTTTAAGAAGATCTCAAAGGAAAAGGAGACCTGCTATTTCTGATGATTATGTAGTTTATCTATAAAAATCTGATTATGAAAGAAATCAAAAGGAATCCCTTATTGTTTTCATAAGCCACGTAAAGCAACAATTCTAAAAATTGGTATGATACAATGAAAAAAGAGTTAAGATCGATGGACTAGAATAGTGTCTAAAAATCATTGAATTATCCAATAATTATAAAAGAGTTGGTTGCAAATAGATTTTTGAGACAAAATACAACTTAAGGGATAATATTGAATGATATAATGATAGACTTTTGACCAAAGATTTTTATAAAAAAGAAGATATTGATTATAACAAGATATTTTCTCTAGTTTATAAAAGGACTTGTTGAGGATTATTATGGCATCATAATCTTGAGTTACATCAGATAGACATAAAAATATTTTTTTTGAATGAAAATTTGGATAAAAAAATATAAGGATTAACATAAATAATTCATAGAGAAAAAAGGAAATATAAAATTTAGCTTACAAAATTTAAAAATTTATTTATAACCATAAACAAGTTTTTTAATAATAATATATAAAGTTTTATGATACTATTACTTCCTTCGGACTTAAAGAAAATGTTGTTGATTAGTATATATATATCTGAAGGTTAGTGGAAGTAATTTTATTCTATTGATTTTAGATGTGAATGATATTTTGTTTGTCAATAATAATATTAGTTTACTACACAAAACCAAGATTTTTTTTACTAAAAATTTTAAGATGATTGATATAAATGAGATAACTTGTATTATTAGTATTGATATATTCAAGGATATATATCAAATATTGCTAAGATTGTCTCAGAAAAAATATATTGATTTAGTTTTAAAGAGATTTAGTATGTAGCTTTATTTAGTTAATGATATACCTATTACTAGAAGTGAAAGATTTATTTAAAGCTAGTATCCTAAGAATGACTCAGAAAGAAATCAAATGAAGGATAATTTTTATGCATGCTAGTTAAAAGTTTATTATATGCTGAAATCTGTACAAGATTATATATCAGTTTTATAGTTAAAATATTAAGTAGATACCGGAATAATCTAAGAATGAAACATTGGAAAGCTGTAAAGAAAGTGATAAGATATATATATATAAGACAAAAGATTATATGCTGAGATCATATTAGCTTGAAGTGATAGAATATTCAAATGTTGATTTTAAATTACCTCGATAGTAGGAAGTCTATATCAGGATTTATATTCATGTTAGCTAAAGAGATAATTTCTTGAAAAAGTATAAAATAATCACTTATTGCGTCATTAACAATTGAAGTTAAATTTGTGACATATTTTGATGTTACAAATCAAATTTTATGATTATGAAATTTCATATCAGGACTTGGTATGATTGACTTAATTGCCAAGCCACTGAAGATATTTTGTAATAATATCACATCAAATTTCCTCTTAAAAAATGATACTATAACAGTTCTAAACATATTGGTATAAAGTACTTAGTGGCTAGAGAAAAAGTTCAGAAATAATAAGTACCAATTGAGAACTTAAGCACCACCTTGATAATTACTAATCCATTTACTAAAGATTTACGACCTATAATATTTAAAGAATATGTTCTTCGAATAAGCTTTATGAAAAAGCCATAATAGATATAGTGATGCATATTTAAGTGAATACTATTATTAATTTTTCTTGCTTAATTGAAGTTATTTATTTCTACTATCCTGTTTATATTTATGTTTATGCATATTATAACTGAATATGATTTAATGATTATTTTGACAAGATAAATTATAGGGATCATTATGGACTACATTAGAAAAGACTAATCATATTGTGGTACATAGAAGGGAGTGTGATGCTGATAACATACAATTGCTATGAATCGCATTGGTAGCCGGACTTAATATAATAATATTATACTTATTAGACTTTGAATTATTTTAAAATCTATGACCATGTATAAAATAATTTTTATTTGATTTCCAATGTAGTATTATTGTACTTATTAGACTTATTGATTTATTTTAAAATTTATGACCATGTATAAAATGATTTTCATTCAGAATCTAATTAGGTAAAATTATTTTCAAATAAAAATTTGATTTAAATATTTTGATTCTAAATCTTTTTATATTTTACTAAATAATGGGATAGGTGGAAGAATGTTAGATTATGTGGTCATATATAATTAGGTAAGTTATATTATATATTTGATTGGATTCTAATTATGATTATTGACTAATAGAAAAGAATTCCAATTATGATAGTATTCCTCAGGAATAATATTGATAGGAGACTCTTGTAATTGTCATCTTAGATCCTTACTCTCATTTATAAAAGGATTATACCTCAACATTGGTTATTGAGATTACTAATCTATTCTCAATCTCTCTAAGTCTCTAATTCATCACTCATAGCGAATCTATAAAAGATAGAAAAAGAAGATAAGACAAGTCTAGTTCTTCTTGAGATCGATATTGTTGTAACTTTTGGATCCGATGATGATGTGTTTGTAGATTATATATATTAGGATCAAGAGCTAAGAGGAGGGGTGAATTAGAGCAGCAGAAAACTTTCGCTATTTCAAAAAACTTATTTCGATTAAAACCGATTCGAATGAGAATGGTTTCAATTTAATCCATTTCGGAAGGAATTTGAACTTAAAACCTTTCGTGAAAGTGCAAGAGAAGACTAAGGTGATTTGTAGTAATGTAAATTGCATAAATGAAAAGCATCAGTTTCATAAATTCTTCGTACGATTAAAGCCGATCTCAGAAGATGTTTACATGAAAGTGTATGTAGACGTAGTTAAAACATAGTAAGGAGGAAAGACAGTTTTCTATAAAAGAAAGTTGCTCAAAGTAAATGCAAACCGAGTTTTAGAGTGGTTCGGTCAACGTGACCTACATCTACTTTCGGCTTCCTCTTCCAACGAGGTCACCGGCGTCCACTAGAGGCCTTCCTTGAATAGGCGAAGGCTAACCACCTTTTACAGCTTTTCTCATTTTTCCAATTTAGGAGACAACCCTTATAAGTTTCACTCCTCTTTCTTAGATGGTTACAAGGCTAAGAGATGAAGGAGAACTCTAACTTTTACAACACTTTAAGGCTCAAGAACTAAAGATTATTCCAATAGGTTTCATGCCCTTTCATGCAGGAAAGGGTAGGGTTTTTATATGCCCCAATGGCTTCAAAAATGGAGCCAAAAAGTGTCTAATCCCAGTTTTCTAGGGTCCTAGCAGTACCACCGCCATTACTGGGCGGTACCACCGCTTGACAAAGCTCGAAGATCGAGCTCTAGCGATACCACCGTCTGACAAGGGCGGTACCACCGCTGGTAGCAATAACTGCCGATGGTACCATCGCCTGATAGGGGCAGTACCATCGCCCAAAATTCCTAGGAGACCGAGTCTCCCAGGCAGTGCCACTGTCGGCCAGGAATTCAAGGTCCTGGTTGGGGCTATAATCTGGCCCAACCTAGCCTAACTTAGGGCCCAATTGGCCCATAATTAAGTTAGTGGGATTACCTCCCAATGCTAATTTAATTTACACTCTAATTATGATAATTAAGACATGATTACTGCATTTCATATTTCGGTGTGTCAATCGCTCTTCCGGCGAGCTTCCGGTGTACTTTCGACGAACATCCAACGAACTCTCGGCAATGCTCATGCGGACTCCCGACAAGCTCCCGGACTTTGCGATGATCTTCTTGGCAAGTTCCGACAAGCTTCTATGGTAAGCTTCTGGACTTCTCGGTTGGTTCCCGTAGAACTTCCGACGAACTCTCGAACTCCCAACGTGATCTTGATCTTGACTTCGGCACAATACCTGCTTTATGTCTTACTGCCATCGTAGTTAATCCTGCACACTTTTCTCAACATATAGATTAGTTCAAATAACTTACAATTGACTTCATCATCAAAATCCGAGATTCAACAGTCTCCTGCTTTTTGATGATGATAATCAATTGATGACGAAGTTAACCTTAACTCCCCCTATCTATATGCTATACTTGAGAAAAGACATTCTTGAATTCAAAGTCTTTGAATTCAAGAAACAAATTGATAAATTAAGTTCATTTAAACTTATCAATACACACATCATGATTCCTATCATGATCTAACATTCTCAAAATGATGTCAAGGCATGACATTCATTTTTAAGTATGATATTTCAAATATAAAGGGTAACAAACATAGCAATTCATTATTTTATGGCAAGATATCAATTATAAAATTGTAAGTTAAGCTCTAGATATCTTATCAAATTTTATCATGCAAATATTTCAAGTATATATGATGAATACATTGCATACATTTGTCATCAATTTATCATATTTGGTATTATTTCTCCCCCTTTGTCATTAACAAAAAGGAGAACGATTCAATAATGCAAGTGTAGTAAAAATTCATGCCACATTTCAATTTGTATACCAATCATATTTCAAGTATTCATGACATGGTATCATTCATAAATTCTCAACATTAAAAGTTATAAAAATTAAAGAGATAGCTTCCTTCAACTTCTCCCTTTTTATTTTTCATCAAAATTTTGCATGAAGAAGGAAAGTAACGAGGAAAATCTACTGAGAACTAACTTTGTGAAATGAAGTTAAAAATGATAAAAGAGTTTCATTAAATCATGCTTCAATTTTCATAAGGATCAAGATATTCATGTGAAATCAAATCCTCATTCTTGCAAGTGTTCATCTCTTACAAAAAAATTCATAAAAATTCTTCCTTCATTAAGAAAGAATTCATGTGAAAGAATCATCATATGAAGGATAAAGGAAATTCCATAAATAAGCCTTCATGATGAGAGGAGCATCACATCAAAATCATTTCTCAATAAAACCTCACAAGAGATAAATCCGAGAGATGCTTTTGTCAATGACTTCTATGAATCAAACATGAAGATATGTATAAATACTTTATGCATTTATAAAATATTTTGTCATTATCACTACTTGCATCATGATAACATGCTTATCATTATAAAAACTTTTAGCATCAAAGCACAAAATTTCTAACATCAAAGTAAACATGTTATTGAAGCATACAACCTTATCATCATATAAGATTCACATTATAAAATTATCAGAACATAATTTAAGTGAGTGATCAAAGAATCAAGAAAGTCCGAAATCAAAATTTAACAGATTCATGCATTCAGACATGTTAATATTCCTAACTCCGTAAATGCTCATCAAATAATACATCAAGTCGTGGATACCAATAGTTAAATTTATCAAGGACTTTATCCATTCAAAAGATATATCAAATCTAATTCTTAGAGTGATATATTCATTAAAGTTAGCTTAGAATTTAACCATCAAAGTAGTTAGCACAGTATTTTACTATCAAAGTAAGTAGCATAAAAGCACAGCATTGCAATCATCAAAGTGAGTAGCATTTTAAGTTTACAATATCAAGGTAAACAATATAGTATTGCAACATAACAAGGAGAAATTGTGTCCACTTTTCCCAAATACATACACAGCTTATTCAGGTGGTGGAAAGTTAAATGTCTAAATAAGGTATCAAACTATCAGTGAATCTACTACAGCTCAGTTAAGATTTGATCTTGGCATTGTTCAAGTCAATCTTATCGTTGTTCAAAACGATCCATCCGAATCCCTATGTCTTTGATAGATGAAGGAGGTGCTTGATCTACGGGAGGTGATTCCTCAAAGGGACCAGTTGGAGGAGATTGATTACCCCTAAATATTGGTGTTTCGGGTTCTGGTTTAGGTTGGAGGGGATCGGTTCTTCTAGGCAGTCTAATCCACATACCATTTCTGAATGCACATCTCATCCGTCAAAGTAGATTTTTATTTAGATACTAAATCTATCTAGTTTTATAACTTCTTCGTCGGGTGGAATGACAATATCGTAGGCATGGAGTATTCTTGTGATTAAGCCACCATATGGAAGCATCATATCCTTTTTTGATATTTCAATCATGTTTTGTTGGATTAGGTAACCAAAACAATTGCTATATCCCTTTATGATCCAATGCATGGTACCTAGTTCCATTTGGCTTACTTCATCATGATGATATTGCTTTGGGAGAATGATACTAATCAAGATATGATGAAGTATTTTGGTGCTTAAAGGTAGTAAATGTTCACAGCTTTTTGGAAGTATCATTAAGTTAGGATTGCCAAAAATTGTTCCTAAGGCATCAACGTAAGTGGTCCCAACTGTTTCATCATCCTATTGTCCTCTAAAATAATAACCTCTTTCTTTTACCGGGATTTCTATGATGTCGCAAATTGATCTATCTATAATGGATATATGACGTCCTAATAGATAGGTAGATACCCTTTCTTCTTCATCTACATGTAGATTGTTGTAAAATAACCTAACAAGTCTAGGGTAGATATGTTCACTTATTTGAAGAATTGGGAGAATGTTAGGACTCTAGCTAGAAGAGTCCTAATTGAGAGGGACATTCATGTAAAACCTACCTAAGTCGACCCCTATTAAAGAGATGAAGAGGCCGGCTAGGGTTATGAGGTTTTTTCTTAGAGAAGAATTAGGAGTTGTAAGGGAATAGGAGTCTTGAGTAGGAGTCCTATTAGGAGTTGGTTAGAAGTAAGAGTCTTAAGTAGGAGTCCTATTAGGAGTTAGGGTTTAGAAGCCCTATAAATAGCCATGTATTCCTCCTCTTTTCTTAAGCAATAGATGAATCTTTTCTACAGCCTTTGAGCAGCAACTTGGAGGGAGGAACCCCTATAGAGTTCCAAGGAGGCCAATCCCCTAAAGAGATCAACCCCAAGTTTAGAATCTGCAAGGGTTCTAACAGAGAATGTCTAGATTTATAAACCATTGAATAGATTCCAAATCACTTAGTTCATCTAAATCAACATATTTTCCCTTATGAACATATCTAGATTCCATAGATGCAAATTGTAGGGCATGTTGATTAGAATTAAAAAGTAGGGAGTCATAATTTTCTTCTAATCTCCTCTTCCCTTTGTCTCTAGAGGATCTTCTAGAACCCAAAAAGACTGTGATTATGAAGATAGATAATGAGCAAGAGTAGATAATATAAAGGAGAAATCAATGCTATTTAGAGAATATCTTAGTTGTGATTTTCAAGAGGATGTAGGAGATTGATCCTTGATCTAGTAGGAAATAGGGATTTTTTTGGGTAGCTAGAGGGAGAGAATGGTGTTCAAAGGGGGTTTGGAGCTGTTTGGGGGAGTGGAGAATGAGTTGGGGTCGGTTCTACCGTTGGCCCTATCTTGGATTTATAAGGGGACAGGTTGCGGGTAGTGGCACCGCTAGCTGGGCGGTGCTACCGCCTGCCACCCGTGACAACTAGCGGTGCTACCGCCAACTGGGCGGTGCCACTACCTAAGGTAGTGAACACTGCTTACAAGGTTGTGTGAGGCTGATATGGGTGATTTCAATTTGAAGGAAGTTTTTGTTTGTGAAGCACACAACCTTATTTACATTGTCATGTAAAAATTCACATTATAAAAGGAGAAGATTTATACGTTAATGATTGATCACATAAAATGCATGCCATACCCAAACATTATATAGAACTCATATGTTTACAATGAGTTCATGATTCATCATATAAAATTTATACGCTAGCATTGTAAAACTCGTATGGAAAAATGCATATGGCTCATTGTGCACACTATAAGATCATGATTCATGTGAGTGATCCAAAGAAGGTCCGAACATAGATTCATGATCTTGTTAGATAGAATTCGATCCGAAAAAAAAAAAAAAAGGAATGTATCCGATAAATTTAGAAATCCAAAAGATGTGAGAAGGGGAATTCATGTATAAGAGTTCACAAGTTTCAAAATTTGAGAGATTAATGTGTTGAATCTCGGATTTTGATGATGAAATCAATTGATGGGTTAATTGATCTAATCTATATTATTGAGTTAAGTATGCAGGATTAACTACAATAGCTTGAAAATATAAAGTAAGTCTACCGGATTTAAGTTCGATGGGTGTTTGAGAGTCTGAAGATTTGTTGGAGATGCTGCCGGAACCAATCGAGAAGAAATCGGGGACTTGTCGAAGTTTTCGAAAGTCTACCGAAGAGATTGTCGGAAGTTCGCATAGATCACCGAGAAGGCTCGGCTACTCGCTGAACTCGCCACAAGATTGGGAGCCTGTTGGGAGTCCGCCGGAAGAAATCCAAGGGTGTATCGAAAGTCCGTTGGAAGTTTGCCAAAAAGCTTGCCGGAAGGAAACTCGACGTTGCCGGTTAAAATCTTGCTTAGGACTATGTCTTAATTTCGTAGTTTGCATGTAATTAGAGTTAGGATTAAGGGTTAATCCTAAAACTCGGTTAGGGGTCAATTGGGCCCAAGTTCGGACTGGTTTGGGCCACGTTTGGAGCCCAACCAGTGAGCTGAAATAGTCTAGGCAATGGCACCACCAGACTGGGCGATGGCACCGCCCAAAACCCGAGAGTTCCAACGTGGCACCGCCAGCAAACTACTGGATTAGGCGGTGGCACCGTCTAGCACCCGAAAGGTCCGGCGGTGGCATCGCCGGACTGGGCGGTGGCACCACCAGTACACTATCAGGGTCAGACACTAACAGGTGGTGGCACCGCCAACACCGAGAAACCCAAAAGCAATTCAAATTTGGAGCCCAAATTTGAATCCTCTTGGGTCTATAAATACCCCTCAATTCTTTGCAGAGAATACAACTTTTGAGAAGCAAGAGATTGAGATAAAAGCCTTAGCAAAGTCTTTAGCAAGTTTTGTTTTCAATAACTTGAGTGTTCACCTCCCTCTTTCTCTTTGAAAATTTGTAAGAGTATGAACCACTTATAAAAAGTTGTAAGAGGGGTATTTGTCCTTCTCCTTCAAAGTAATTTGCTAGTGGAAGTTGGGAGCCTCATTGAAGAAGGCTTCGTAAGTGGATGTAGGTCATTTTGACCGAACTACTTTAAATTGGTGTGTTCCTTGAATGTGTGAGTATTTACTTTTATGAAATCGTTATTTACATAGTAGCAAGCTTTCAATTTTCATCTTCTTACTTTACTTGAGCTACTTTCTCTAAGTCATTGACGAATTGAAATCTCTACGCATTTATGAAATCATTTTCAAATTTATAAGTTTTAATCCACTACACTAATTCACCCCTCCCCTCTTAGTGCCGCTCCGATCCTAGCAATTGTTATAAGAGCAAGGCTCACTCTCATATTTGGTTTAATACCCAAGAGAGATGGCTTACTCCGGCATGCAAGAGGTTCACTCTAGTACACGTCCGCCTATATTTAATGGGTCAGATTACACGTATTGGAAGACTCGTATGAGGATCTTCCTTATTTTCATGGATTTTGAGCTTTGGAATATTGTCAAAAATGGATTTCAAAAATCTTCACTTCCGATGTGCCAATGGGATGAATCGGAGAAGAAGGTTTTTGCTTTAAACGCAAAGGCTATGAATGCCTTGATTTGTGCACTTGACAAAAATGAATTTAATTGCGTTTCGATTTGCGATTCGGCTTTTAATATTTGGAGAACTCTTAAGGTCACTCATGAAGGCACTAGCCGAGTGAAAGAGTCCAAAATCAACATTCTTGTGCATTCTTACGAACTTTTCCGGATGAAACCAAGTGAGTCCATCGGAGACATGTACACCCGTTTCACGGATGTCATCAATGGACTCAAAGCTCTTGGCAAAGGTTTTTCTAACTTTAAACTTGTAACTAAAATTTTAAGATCCCTTCCAAAGAGTTAGGATCCAAAAGTTATAAGCATTTAAGAGGCCAAGGACCTTAAAACATTTCTTCTCGAAGAACTTATTGGGTCTCTTATGACCTACGAAATAACGTGTCATGCTCATGAAGAGCTCAAGAACCCCCTTCCAAAGAATAGGAAGGATATGATACTTAGAATACAAGAAGACCACTTGAAAGGAACATCAAGTAATGAGGACAGTGACGATGATATTGTACTTTTAACTCGAAAATTTAAAAAAATTATAAGAAAGAACAAATTTAAAAATGATACCAAAAACAAACTTGAACATAAAAAAGACCAAGTAATATGCTACGAATGCAAGAAGCCAGGGCACTTTAAAAATGAATGCCCCCAAGCCAAGAAGAAGCAACCAAAGAAGAAGAAAGCTTTAAAAGTGACTTGGGACGACTCAAGTGATTCCGAGAATGAAGAAGCTAGCAACAAAGAGGAGGCAAGCTTCGCGCTAATGACTTTAGGAGGAGAGGTATATGATTTAATTAATGAAGATTTATCTTTCGATGAACTTTCTATCTTTATTCATGAATTATTTGATGAGTGTAGAACTATTAGTAAGAAGTTCAATCTATTAAAGAAAGAGCATGCCTTACTACAAAATAAGCTTGATAATCTTCAAACTCCTCCATGCACTAAGTGTGAACACTTAGAAGCAATAAAAGATGAGAATTTGCTACTTAAAGAGACCTTAAACAAGTTTAAGGTCAGTAGCAAAGGCTTGGACATGATCCTTGTAAATAAGGGTCACGTCGCAAATAGAAGTGGAATTGGTTTTGTGAGATGATCTCACCAAAATCCTACCACCTTCATTAAAGAACCCACATTATATGTTTCACCTCATTTGAAATGCAATTTTTGTTGTAAATCTAGACATGTTGTTTACAAATGTCTATTTAAGAAAATTAGTCCACATAAGTTGATATGGGTTCCTAAAGGAACTATAAATAATTCAATGATGAATGACAAAATTAGTAAATCAATTTTTGAGGCACCCAAAATCAAATGGGTACCTAAAAACCATCCTCTTTTGTAGACAAACTCATAAGCTAGGAGCAAGAGATGGTATCTTGATAGTGGATGCTCAAGGCACATGACTGGAGATCCATCTCATTTCTCTATGCTCACTAGCAAAGAAGAAGGGTATGTCACCTTTGGAGACAACAACAAAGGTAAAATCATTGGCAAGGGAACCATAGGTAACAAATCAAGTTTTTCAATTGATGACGTGTTGCTAGTTGATGGATTGAAACATAATCTCTTAAGCATTAGTCAATTATGCACTAAAGGTTACATCATTAGATTTGAATCTAATGTGTGCATTATTGAAAAATCAAACAATAACATATCAATTATTGTCTTAAAACAAAATAATGTCTACACTATCAACCTTGATGAACTTAATAATGAAATGTGCTTTTCCATTTTAAATGATGATGCATGGCTTTGGCATAGGAGATTAGGCCATGCAAGTATGAAACTAATATCTAAGATTTCATCTAGAGAGTTAGTACGAGGGATTCCCAATATGAAGTTTGTTAAGGACAAAGTGTGTGATGCTTGTCAACTAGGAAAACAAATAAATATTAGTTTCAAATCAAAAAATTAAATTAGAACTACTAGACCATTGTAATTGATTCATTTGGACTTATTTAGACCAATTGACTCAACGAGTCTAGGAGGAAGCAAATATACCTTCGTAATTATAGATGATTATAGTAGATACACTTGGACCTATTTCTTGGCTCACAAAAGTGATTGTTTCAAATGTTTCTTTAAATTTTGTAAACTTACTCAAAATGAAAAAGGCTTCATGATTTCATCAATTCGGAGTGATCACGGTGGCGAATTTCAAAACCGTGACTTTCAAAATTTTTGTGAATCAAATGGATATAATCACAACTTTTCCACTCTAAGAAATCCTCAATAAAATGGGGTAGTTGAAAAAAACAATAAAAATTTACAAGAAATAGCAAGAACCATGTTAAATGAACATAGTCTACCTAAGTATTTTTGGGCCGAAGCCATTAATACAGCTTGCTATGTCATGAATAGGGTTCTAATAAGACCATCTCTATCAAAAACTTTCTATGAATTATGGAATAACAAAAAACCAAATGTTTCTTATTTTAAAGATTTCGGTTGCAAATACTTTATTTTGAATGAAAAGGTTACCTTAAGAAAATTTGATGCTAAATCCGATGAAGGCATCTTTCTTGGTTACTCTTTCGTTTCTAAGACTTTTCGTGTTTTTAACAAAAGAACCTTAGTTATAGAAGAGTCTATTCATGTAGTTTTTAATGAATTTTTGGAGTTTAAGAAAAATGATTTTGATGATGATCTTGGTTTTGATAATTTGAATTTAAATGAACCCCCTCCTCAAAATAGCAACTTGGATGTATCTTCTTCCGAAATTTCCTTACCCAAGGAATGGAAGTATGTAGATATTCATCCAAAGGAGCTAATTATAGGAGATACATCAAAAGGAGTTCAAACTCGTTCTTCCTTCAAGAATTTTTGTGCTAACGCCGCCTTCCTTTCTCAAATTGAACCTAAATGCATTGACGAAACCTTGAAAGATGATTCATGGGTTATTGCAATGCAAAAGGAATTGAACCAATTTGAGAGGAATGAGGTATGAAAGTTGTTCCTAGACCTAGTGACCATTTAGTCATAGGTACTAAATGGGTCTTTAGAAACAAGCAAGATGAATGCGGTATCATGGTTAGAAACAATGTTAGGCTAGTGGCCAAAGGTTTCAACTAAGAAGAAGGTATCGACTACAAAGAGACCTTCGCTCTTGTAGCTAAATTAGAAACCATTAGGATGTTCCTTGCCTATGTTAGTAGTAATGATTTTAAACTATTTCAAATGGATGTCAAAAGTGCTTTATTAAATTATGTTATTTCCGAAGAAGTGTATGTTGAACAACCTTCCGGATTTGAAAATTCTCTTCTTCCTAATCATGTATTTAGATGAAAATGGTGAAAACTTTGATAAAAAAATGTATAGGGGAATGATAGGAAGTCTACTTTACCTCACTGCGACTATATCAGATATCATGTTTAGTGTAGGACTTTACGCTAGGTTTCAATCTAATCCTGAATTATCTCATCTTAAGAGTGTTAAAAGAATTTTTAGATATCTTAAAGGAACTCCTAATTTAGGATTGTGGTATCTGAAATCCGATAAATTCGATTTAATAGCTTATGCAGATGCCGATTTTAGCGGATGCAGGATAGATAGAAAAAGTACATCTGGAACATACCAATTTTTAGGACATGCACTTGTTTCTTGGACTTCCAAGAAACAAAATTCAGTTGTACTATCTATGACGGAAGCTGAATATATTGCTGCAAGTACATGTTGTGCATAAGTTGTTTGGATGAAGAATACATTGGAAAACTATGGAATTTACTTGAAAAACATACCCATAAAATGTGATAATACAAGTGTCATTTGTCTTACCAAAAATCTAATTCAACACTCTAAAACTAAGTATATCGACGTTAGGCATCATTTCATACGTGATCATGTCTTTAACAATAATGTCATTCTAGAGTTTATTGACACAAAGCATCAATTAGCAGACATTTTTACAAAAGCCTTAGTTGAAGATCAATTTGACTTCATTAAAAGGGAACTAGGCATGTTAAATTGTCCCTAAGAATAAGCTTGATTGAATGCATTTTCCGAAGAGTTTTTCATCCTCTTTCCATTTTTTCATGGATTTGATTTCTTCCTTCTCTTTTAATTCTAAATGACGTCTTAAAGCGCAATCCAAGATCCTATCCTATCTTGAACCAAACACCTCTGAAAAATAAAAAGGGGGAGGAAAGAAATTTTTTCTTTCTCTTCATTGGCACGCCAGCGGTGGCACTGCCAGAACCGACGGTAGCATTGTCTGAGCGCTTGGTCACCAGGCGGTGGCACCGCCCGAGAACTCCCTTAGAAGGGGTTAGTGTTGAATCTCGTATTTTGATGATGAAACTACTTGATATATGTTTATGATTTAATCTGCGTTTTGAGTGACGCAGGATGCTTCGATCAGGATGAGACAATTAAAGCAGGAAAATCATGTTGTGTTGGAGGAACATGTCAGAAGATTGGACGTCGGGCCGGTGGATCGGTTGACGTATCGACAGAAGGCTTCGGGCCGTGGACTCGGGCATCGGGCCAAGAAGAGCAGGTATTGTGCCAAGGATATCGGAGTTGTGGAGTCAACTGGCCGATTGGGCAATAGGCTGCAGGAGAGGACGATGCGCCGAAGAATCGGACGAAGCGTCGAGGGACCAATGACATGCCGGACAACTTGGTTAATTACTGAGGATTAATTATCTCAATCGAAGTTTTGTTTTAAGTGTGCAGGATTAACTACGATGAAAGTAAGATATGCAGCAGGAGTTGCACCGGAATCAAGACAAAGATCACGTTAGGAGTTCGAGAGTTCGACGAAAGTTCGGACAGTCGTCGGAGGTTCTGCAGGAACAAATCCGAGAAGTCCATAAGCTTGCCAAAGAAGCTCGTCAAAACTCATCAAGTGGATCGTCGTAAGTCCAGGAGTTTGCCGGAAGTCCATAGGAGCATCACCGAGGGTTCATCGGATGATCGACGGAAGTTCGCCGAAAAAGCGATTGATGCATCGGAGCAAGTTGCAGTAAATGTCTTAGGAAATATTGTAGTTAGCACAATGATTAAGTTGGAAATGGGAGGTGATCCCATTAACTTAATCTTGGGGCAATTAGGCCCCTGAAAAACCCAAATTGGGCCGAATGGATCAACCCATTCGGACCCTGATTTCTGCTAGGCGGTTGAACCGCCCCAGCCAGGCGGTGGCACCGCCTAGGCTCAGTTTCCGAGCGAGACTGGGCGGTGCAACCACCCCTGACAATAGGTGGCACCACCTGACCTCGGTCTTCGAGCTCTAGCAGGAGGTGCAACCGCCTCAGTCAGGCGGTGGCACCGCCTGAGCTCGGTCTTTGAGCTCTGGCAGGAGGTGCAACCGCCCCTGGCAGGAGGTGCAACCGCCCCTGACAGGAGGTGGCACCGCCCAGAGGCTCAGTCTTCGAGCTCTGCCAGGCAGTGCAACCGCCTCAGTCAGGCGGTGCAACCGCTAGATCCCGGAATTCTGGGAATTGACAGTTTTGAGCTCGGAATTCAAACTGGGTTGGGGCCTTTAAATACCCCATCCTTTCAGCACTGAAAGGGTGCTCAAACACACCAAAATCCTGATCTTATTCTGTGATTTTTAGAGCTCAAAATTGTTGTAAAGGCTAAAAGTTCTTCTCCCTCTTTTCTTCCAAGTTCTGATCTTTAAAGAGAGGAGAGAAAATTCTGTAAGAGTTGTCTCCTAAGCCCGTCAAAAGGAGTGAAACTGTAAAAGGGTGGTTGGCCTTCGCCTATTGAAGGAAGGCCTCTAGTGGAAGTCGGTGACCTCATCGGTGGAGGAAGCCAAAAGTGGATGTAGGTCAAGATTGACCGAACCACTCTAAATCTTGGTTTGCATTTACTTTGAGCATATTATCTTTACTACAAACCTCCTCAAAAGCTTACTGCTTTCTGCGCATATACGATTGGGTTTCAAGCTTTGCACTTTCCGAATCAGCGTTTAGACGTAAATCAGTTTTATCGTACGATCATCATATTTCAGTTTGCGTTTATGTTTTGATTTCTATCATAACTGCAAACTGCCTTTATATCCTGGCTTTAACTGCATCTCGCTTAATCAAGTGATTTACGAATCAGCATTCAGACGTAAATCAGTTTTTTCGTACGAATATCATATTTCAGTTTGCGCCTACTATCTGATTTGAACCATAACTGCAAACTGCATTTATATCTTTGCTGCATCTCGCTTAATCAAAAGTTAAAGTGATTTACGAATCAGCTTTCTTACTGAAATCACTTTTATCGAACAAACGTAGTTTTTTTTTTAATCGTAGAAGGTTTTCCGCTACACTAATTCACCCCCCCCTCTTAGTGCTCTTGATCCTAACAACTGGTATCAGAGCCCGGTATTTCTCATTTCGGATTTACACCCGAGAGAAATGGCTCTTCATGGCTTTCAAGAGGGCTTATCGTTTGTTCGTTCGCCGTTGTTTAACGGATTGGATTACACTTATTGGAAAACTCGAATTAGAGTTTTCTTGATTTCTATGAATTTGGATTTATGGAATATCGTTGAAAACGGTTTTCAACTTCCCTCTAAACCGATGAACGAATGGTCGGATTTGGAGAAGAAGTATTTTTTTTTAAACACAAAGGCTATGAATGCCTTATTTTGCGCTTTGGACAAAAATGAGTTCAATCGGATTTCTACGTGCGAAATGACTTTTGACATTTGGCGAACACTTGAAATCACGCACGAGGGAACTAGTAGAGTCAAAGACTCGAAAGTTAACATTTTATTGCATGATTTTGAGCTTTTTCGAATGCAACCAAGCGAGACTATAGGCGACATGTACACCCGTTTCACGAATGTCGTCAATAGTTTAAGAGCTCTTGGAAAATGTTTTTCGGATTTTGAACTCGTAAACAAGATTTTGCGTTCTCTTTCTAAGAAGTGGGATTGAAAAGTAACTATAATACAAGAAGCTAAAAACCTAAACAACTTACCACTTGAAGAACTAATTGGTTCGTTGATGACATATGAAATGGTGCACAATGCACATGATGAACAAAATCACCTTCCAAAGAACAAGAAGGATTTGGAACTCCGGACAAATGAATACCACTTGAGCGATGACTCAAGTGATGAGGACAATGATGAACTTGAACTTCGAACACTAAATCTTAATAAGTTTATTAAACAAAAATCTAAAATAAACAATAAACTTGAACGAAGGAAGAGGCCAAAGAAGAAGAACACAAAGTGGGATGAATCGAGCTCCTCCGAAGATGAGGAGAAAATCAAGAAAGGCGAGATGGCAAACTACGCCTTAACCACTTTCAATGATGAGGTAATCGAAATCCCCCTAATTTATTTTGAAATTACTTGATGCTCTCATGATGTATTTTCTTTTTTAGTTTAGAATTAATTTTCTTAAAAATTACATGTTTAAAAAAAAATTATGATCATGCTAAGTAATTTCGAAAATGATAATATTGCATATTTTATGATAAACAGATAAATTAATTTTGATTGAAAATATAAAATCATGGTTAAGAAGTAATAATGTGTATTACATTGATTTACATTTTGATTAAAAAAAAATCATGTTTGATTTGAAGAAATGCATAATGATGTAATATTAAATATTTTGATTAACAATTTTATGCATGAGATTTTAAGCTATACATGATGATAAGCATGTGTTATTTTCATGAGTGTATTTGAAAAACTATGGCAAAAATGTGCTCGAATGCATGAACTTGTTAAGATTATTTTTCGGACTTTCTTGATTCAATGATCAAATCACTTAATTGCCATGATGATTTTACACTATTACATGCCTTAATAACATGTTGGAAATTATGTGTTTTGGATACAAATATTTTTATGATCATGAGCATGTTTTATCTTCATGATTGAACTTGAAAATCTATAGCAAAACCTTGTCCGAATGCATGAAAGTGTTAAATTTCATTTTCGGATTTTCTTGATCATAATAGTTCATTTTTAAGAATCTATTGATCTTGATGGTTTTATGATAAAATTCATTTTTCGATCCTAAACGTTGATGCATGTTTAACATAAATAAAAAAGCATGCTAACATGAAATCAATCACTTAAAATGAAATACTTAAAAAAGGGAAAAATATATTATCAATGAAATCATGAATCTACTTATGTTACGAATTTTGTGAACCATAAAAATGATTTTTGGAGATTTGAATTTGAATGAGTTTTATCCAAAATCATGATCTTGGTTCCGTGATATTTACAAATTAAGATTTATTATGAATCAAGAATTTTTCATTAATCGTTCTTCTAAGATTTTCTTTTGATTAATTATGGAGTAGGTTTTCAAAAAGAAATCATGTCTTTTGGTATTCATATGTTCTAATCTTTCATGATATGATTTTTATGCAATTCCTTGTATTCATGAAATGTTTATCTCATCACCTAATAATTCTTCTTGATATTCCTTATGTGATGATAAGAATACATGAAATATTCATTAATTTGTTTTGATGTATACAAATAAGAAGTTTCGATCATGTATGGTAGAATGTAATTTGACAAATTTGGTACCATCATGTTGCAAAATAAATGATGATTAGGAATCATGCATTAATGATGATTGTATATTTTATGATTTGGCATGATGCATGCAATGATGAAATATTCATGAATTTGAAATGATTCATGCAATACTTATGACAATGATGTACATAATGTATTGCATATGATATGTATTATGAATGCTTTAAATGATGAATGTTTGGTATCATGATCAACATGTTGATAAATGCTTAAAAATTTTAATGTTTGAGTATCATGTATGATATACGCATTAATGATGATTGATTTATTTTTCGGTATCGTGCATGAAAAATAAGGTTTTTGAAATTGTGTATGTTTTAATTTGAATATATAATGATGCACAAATAAAATTGATACTTACCTTTGTCATAATCTGAAAATTGAAAAAAGGGTCTTCCCTTCTTTTTGACAATGACAAAGGGGGAGCAAGAATTTCTAGCGTGGACATCACGAAAAGAGGCAAACTAGCTAGCTTACACAATTCAAGATGAAAGCAAAAATTACACTCCTCTAAAGAGAAGATGCAAATGTAACACTTGCCAAATTGTTTGCTTGCCTCATGTAAAACATTATCTCTTGCTAGTTTGGCATTTTGCTAGCTTGCACTTTGCAAAGAAAGCAAAACTGATACTTCTTAAAAGAGAAGAAAGAGCTTATTATCTTGAACATCACAAGCTTGGCAAACAAAAATTATAAAAGTGCTATCTTGCCTATCTCAAGAAGCAAAACTTGCAACTTGCACATTGCAATAGGAAGCAAGAATCATAAGCTTACACAAGAAAGCTATCTTGCATTTGCTTTTGAAATTTTTGCTCGCTTGTATGTAGTAAAACATGCATATCCTAAAAATTGCTAGCTTGTAGTATAAAGAGAAGCAAATAGTTGCTATCTCAAGAAAATTAAACATGCTAAACTTACACCTTGCAATGGAAGTAAAATTGCGAGCTCAAACATTGCAAAGGAAGCAAAAATTTGCTAGCTTGCAACTTGCATATTTCAAGAAGCAAGAGTTGCCTTCTTGAACATCTCTAAATTGTTAGCTTGTAAGTTCTAAAATGTTGTAACATTTCTAGCTTGCATGTTCTAAAAGTGCTATCTTGTATGCTGTAAAACTTGCATATCTAAAACTTGATAGCTTGAATGTTCTAAGCATGATGTAATATTTGCTAAATTTTCTGGTTTCAAAACTGCATGATGATAAAACTTGATATTATATTTTTCATACAATAAGTTAAACTAATATTCCAAACACAAGAATAGTTGGACTTCTCCTTTTTGTTGATGACAAAGGGAGAGAAGTATGATGTTATGCATAAGTTTATGCATAAGTTCATGATGACGTGTTGCAAGTATTCATGATGAATATTGCAATGACTTGAATTCAGTTTGAATTCAAGATTCTATCAATATGGCATATTGATAGGGGGAGTTTGTTTAAACTCCGAGAGTTAAGTTTAACTCCGTCATCAAGTGGTTGTCATCATAAAAAAGGGGGAGATTGTTGAATCTCGTATTTTGATGATGAAACTACTTGATATATGTTTATGATTTAATCTGCGTTTTGAGTGACGCAGGATGCTTCGATCAGGATGAGACAATTAAAGCAGGAAAATCATGTTGTGCCGGAAGAACATGTTAGAAGATTGGACATCGGGCCGGGGGATCGGTCAACGTATCGACAGAAGGCTTCGGGCCGTGGACTCAGGCATCGGGCCAAGAAGAGCGGGTATTGTGCCAAGGATATCGGAGTTGCGGAGTCAACTGGCCGATTGGGCAATAGGCTGTAGGAGAGGACGATGCGCCGAAGAATCAGACGAAGCGTCGAGGGACCAATGACATGCCAGACAACTTGGTTAATTGCTTAGGATTAATTGTCTCAATCGAAGTTTTGTTTTAAGTGTGCAAGATTAACTATGATGAAAGTAAAATATGCAGTAGGAGTTGCGCCGGAATCAAGACAAAGATCACGTTGGGAGTTCGAGAGTTCGACGGAAGTTTGGACAGTCATCGGAGGTTCTGCGAGAACAAATCCGAGAAGTCCATAAGCTTGCCAAAGAAGCTCGTCAGAACTTGCCAAGTGGATCGTCACAAGTCTAGGAGTTTGCCGGAAGTCCGCAGGAGCATCACCGAGGGTTCATCGGATGATCGACGGAAGTTCGCCGGAAACTCGCCGGAAGAAGCGATTGATGCACTGGAGCAAGTTGCAGTAAATGTCTTAGGAAATATCGTAGTTAGCACAATGATTAAGTTGGAAATGGGAGGTGATCTCATTAACTTAATCTTGGGACAATTGGGCCCCTGAAAAACCTAAATTGGGTCGAATGGATCAACCCATTCGGACCCTGATTTCTGCTAGGCGGTTGAACCGCCCCAGCCAGGCGGTGGCACCGCCTGGGCTTAGTCTCCGAGTGAGACTGGGCGGTGCAACCGCCCCTGATAGGAGGTGACACCGCCGGAGCTCGGTCTTCGAGCTCTAGCAGGAGGTGCAACCGCCTCAGTCAGGCGGTGGCACCGCCTGAGCTCGGTCTTCGAGCTCTGGCAGGAGGTGCAACCGCCCCTAACAGGAGGTGGCATCGCCCAGAGGCTTAGTCTTCGAGCTCTGCCAGGCGGTGTAACCACCTCAGTTAGGCGGTGCAACCGCCAGATCCCGGAATTCCGGGAATTGACAGTTTTGAGCTCGGAATTTAAACTGGGTTGGGGACTATAAATACCCCACCCTTTCAGCACTGAAATGACACTCAAACACATCGAAATCCTGATCTTATTCTATGATTTTTAGAGCTCAAAATTGTTGTAAAGGCCAAAAGTTCTTCTCCCTCTTTTCTTCCAAGTTCTGATCTTTAAAGAGAGGAGAGAAAATTCTGTAAGAGTTGTCTCCTAAGCCCGTCAAAAGGAGTGAAACTGTAAAAAGGGTGGTTGGCCTTCGCCTATTGAAGGAAGGCCTCTAGTGGACGTCGGTGACCTCATCGGTGGAGGAAGCCAAAAGTGAATGTAGGTCAAGATTGACTGAACCACTCTAAATCTCGGTTTGCATTTACTTTGAGCATATTATCTTTACTACAAACCTCCTCAAAAGCTTACTGCTTTCTGCGCATATACGATTGGGTTTCAAGCTTTGCACTTTCCGAATCGGCGTTTAGACGTAAACCAGTTTTATCATACGATCATTATATTTCAGTTTGTGTTTACGTTTTGATTTCTATCATAACTGCAAACTGCCTTTATATCCTTGCTTTAACTGCATCTCGCTTAATCAAGTGATTTACGAATCAACATTTAGACGTAAATCAGTTTTTTCGTACGAATATCATATTTCAGTTTGCGCCTACTATCTGATTTGAACCATAACTGCAAACTGCATTTATATCTTTGATGCATCTCGCTTAATCAAAAGTTAAAGTGATTTACGAATCGGCTTTCTTACTGAAATCACTTTTATCGAATGAACGTAGTTTTTCTTTTAATCGTAGAAGGTTTTCCGCTGCACTAATTTACCCCCCCCTCTTAGTGCTCTTGATCCTAACAGTTAGGGCCGGTGGTGGAACCACCCCCAACCCGTGAGAACTCTCCCTAGAACTCCCACAACACACTCTAAACCTCTCTAACTCTCATTCTAACCTTTAGAAGCCTAAGAGAGGGATTCCTGTTGGTTCAAGCTCTCTATCTTCCAAGGAATTCTCCATAAAGTAAAATCTGAAATCTTTCCTTCCTCTTCTCATTATTTTGCCTACTTTTCACAGTTTCATATTCTTGATCTATCATCTTGTTTAGATAATGGCACCTAAGAGAACAACAAGAACAAAAGGGAAGAGGGTGGAAGGAGATTCATATGTTAGGATCGGAGCGGCACTAAGAGGGGGGGGTGAATTAGTTCAGCGGATTAAAACTTCGGTTTTGATAAATCTTTCGTACGATGAAAAGCAATATCAATGGAAACCGATTTTAGAAGCTTGATAACTTAGAAACGTATGGAAGCGTAGTAACTAAGTAGAGAAGTTTGCAGTATGTAAATGGCAAGAGTAGGATGCAAACCAAATAACGCAGCAGTTTTTAAAGTGGTTCGGTCAAAATGACCTACATCCACTTGTGAAGCCTTCTTAGAAGAGGCTTCCAACTTCCACTAGCAAATTTCTTGTAGGGGAAGGACTAATACCCGTCTTACAACCTTTACAAGTAGTTCACACTCTTACAATTCTTTTCAACAAGATGGAAGGAGGTGAACACTTAAGCAATATGAAAAATAAGGCTTGCAAAGACTATTCTAAGGCTCTTAACTCAAACTATTGCTTTTCAAAAGGTTGTGATCTCAGCTGAGATTTGAGGGGTATTTATATGCCTCAAGAGGATTCAAATTTGGGCTCCAAAATTTGAATTCTCTTTGATTCCCGATGCTGGCGGTGCCACCGCCTGGCTCTCGGGTGGTAGGCGGTGCCACCGCCTACACTATTTCAGCTCACTGGTTGGGCTCCAAAATTGGCCCAAACCAATCTGACCTAGAGCCCAATTGGCCCCTACTTGGTTTATAGGATTAACACCTAATCCTAACCCTAAGTAACGTGCTAACTACAAATTTAAAGACATTTTCTAAGCTATTACAAAGTCCGTAAGTCAAGACTTCTTCCGGCGAGCTTCCGGCGAACTTCCGACGGTTTTCCGATAAACTCTCGGAAACCATTCTACGGACTCCCGGCAAGCTCCTAGACTCCACGATTTGATCTTGACGAGTTCCAACGAGCTTCTTCGGCAAGCTCTGATCTTTCTCGGTGAGCTCCGCGAACTTCCAACGAACCTTCCGGCGAGCTTCCGAAAAACCCTTCGGCAAGCTCCCTACTCATTCTCGGCTAGTTCCGGCAGCATTCCCGACGAACCTTCGGACTTCCGTCGAACTCTCGAACTCGCAATGAATCCTTCGTGCTTGACTCCGACACTTTGTTTTGCTTTATGTCTTCGTCGTTATCATAGTTAATCCTGCACACACAAGCTAAAACTCTACTCCGATCTAGACAATTATTACAACGCGAATTGACATTCTGTTGCCCGGCACGTCATTGGTTGGTGCTTCGTCCGATTCTTCGGTGCATCGTCCTCTCTTGCGGCTTGTTGCCCAATCGGAGGTTGACCTCCATAACCCCAATATCCTTGGCGCAATTTCGCTCTCCTTGGCCCGATGCCCGACGTCCGAAGCCTTCTGCCGTCTAATATCTTGATGTGATCTCCTCCGGCGCAACGTCAATTCCTCCTGCGTTAACTGTCTAATCCTGATCGAGTAGACTTGCATCACTCAAAATGCAGTTTAAATTATAAACACATATCAAGTGGTTTCATCATCAAAATACGAGATTCAACAATCTCCCCCTTTTTGATGATGACAACCACTTGATGATGGAGTTAACCTTAACTCCCGGAGTTTAAACAAACTCCCCCTATCAATATGCCATATTGATAGAACCTTGAATTCAAACTGAATTCAAGTCATTGCAATATTCATCTTGAATACTTGCAACACATCATCATGAACATATGCATAAACTTATGCATCACATGTCATGTCATCAACATACTTCTCCCCCTTTGTCATCAACAAAAAGGAGAAGTACCACAATCTAAGTGTTTGTTATATGGGTTCAACTCATTGCATGAAAAATATAATATTAAATTTTTATCATCATGCAATCTAGCAATTTTACAACATTTTAGAACTTGCAAGCTAGCAATTTAGAGATGTTCAAGAAAGCAACTCTTGCTTCTTGAAATATGCAAGTTTTATAAGCTAGCAAATTCAAATATATGCAAGTTGGCATATTTGCTTTTCTTGAGATAGGCACGATAGCACATTTTTGTATTTTCTTGATGTTTCAAGCTTGCAATTATCGGTGATATTCAAGATAGCAATTTCTTCTCTTTTGAGAAGTGCAATTTTTGCTTTCTTCTTGAATTGTGCAAGCTAGCTATCTCCCCCTTAGTCATTGTCAAAAGGAAGGGAAGACCCTTTATGTCAATTTCTAAATCATGACAAAGGTGAGTAATCATTCTTATTTAAAAATTCCATAATTGAGATAAACCTTGAATTCAAATTAAGGCAATATTAATCATGATTCACATCATATGTAATACATCACATAAAAAGCATAAGTATTGCATGCATCATTTTAGCAACAAATCGTAGCATTTCATCACATGACAAGATATCAGCAAGTAAAATTATAATGCAAGTTCTTGATATCTTAATATGATGCAAACATGGCATATGGCAATCATAGCATTTCGATTATCAATTTACCATATATTTCGATGCAAGCTTCTTTTGATATCTTAACATAATTCAAATTCAAATATGGCACTTATAGCATTAATTCATATATTTATCATTCAAATATGGCACTTATAGTATCAATTCATATATTTCTCCCCCTTTGTCATTACCGAAAAGAAGGGAGAAATCAATGGCCAAAATATTTTAATCATTATACAAGCCAACTTACAAAATCATGTCATGATATCAAGAAAATTCAAGAAGGACATGATTCATTCAATAAATCCTTTTAATAGAGCAAAAGAATTATACAACCAATATATCAATATCATAGATCAAGTCATGATTCGTGATTCATCATAAAGCAAATTAATTTTCAGTCATCTCATAAGGCTTTTAAAGAATTTTTGAAATATAGGAGAATGATTAATTTAAGCATGCAATGTTTCAATCAAATTCAAGTCATGAATACCAATACTTTCGTATTGTGAGTATCAATTCATGAATACCAAAAGATATTATTTGTGATTTCAATTTTGCAAGATCAAGATTATGATTTAAATAAAACTTATTCAAATCAAATCGATAACTTGAAACTCATAATCAAGCCATCAAAATCAATTTCGAGATTCACAAAATATCATGAAATCATTAATCTCGATCAGATGGGAAAATCATTTTTTAAGTGATTCTTTTTCATCTAAGCATGCCTTAGTCTTTATATGCCAAATCAATATAAGCATGAAAGTTCAAGACGTAAAGGCAAAATCTTATAAGACAACTCATTTATAAAATATTCATCATGTTTATTTTCATGAGATTCACAAGATTGGTAAAATAAATTCATTAATCTCAATAAGATAGAAAATTATTTCCATTTCATACAATTGATTTCATGCGAGGGTATTCAAGTATTTTTGTGAAAACAAGTATCATCATTTAAAATTGAAACATAAGTTTCGTCATGAAGCCGTTAAAACCAAACACATCATGATATCACGTCTATCATCAAAAGACTATCAAGAAATTCATACATAGATGTACATGCACTATGTCATCTTAATATGTCATGAGAATGTCATCTTAATTCATCATAAAAACGATTAGACCAAAAGCTTATTAATCTAAAATGAGAGGTTCAAATCAACATTTACTTCAAAAACTCATGCATGACGTATACATATGTATGGATTAATCCTAAGCATTATCACATATCATATTATCATCCCTAATATTGCATCATTCAACATTTCAAAACATAACATGCATGAAACCTTTGCAATATACTTTTCATGATCAAATTTTTTAATTTTTCAAAGATGCTACAAAGAAAAACATGATATGATTTTTGAAAAATAATTTTTTTATTTCCTATTCCTACTATCTAAATTAAGCACTCATGAAGGGCTTTAAGTAATTTTAAAATAATTCAAGAGAGTTGAGTTACTCACCTTGTAGTCGAAGCCCGTCAAAGCCCAATTCACCGTTTCGCCTTTGGAAGTTTTTGATTCATCCTTGGTTGCCTTCCTCTTCTTTGGCCTCTTCCTCCGTTCAAGTTCATTGTTTATTTTAGATTTTTGTTTAATAAACTTATTAAGATTTAGTGTTCGAAGTTCAAGTTCAACATTGTCCTCATCACTTGAGTCATCGCTCAAGGGGTATTCATTTGTCCGGAGTTCCAAATCCTTCCTGTTCTTTGGAAGGTGATTTTGTTCATCATGTTCATCATGTGTATTGTGAACCATTTCATATGTCATCAATGAACCAATTAGTTCTTCAAGTGAAAAAATATTTAAATCTTTTGTTTCTTATATTGTGGTTATTTTAGGATCCCACCTTTTTGGAAGGGATCTTAAGATCTTGCTCACGAGATCAAAATTCAAAAAAGATTTACCAAGAACACTTAGATTATTGACGACATCCGTGAAACGGGTGTATATGTCGCCTATAGTCTCGCTTGGTTGCATTCGAAAAAGCTCAAAATCATGCAATAAAATGTTAACTTTCGAGTCTTTGACTCTACTAGTTCCCTCGTGCGTGATTTCAAGTGTTCGCCAAATATCAAAAGCCGTTTCGCACATTGAAATCCGATTGAACTCAGTTTTGTCCAAAGCGCAAAATAAGGCATTCATAGCCTTTGCGTTTAAAGAAAAATACTTCTTTTTCAAATCCGACCATTCGTTCATCGGTTTAGAGGGAAGTTGAAAACTGTTTTCAACGATATTCCATAAATCCAAATTCATAGAAATCAAGAAAACTCTCATTCGAGTTTTCCAATAAGTGTAGTCCAATCCGTTAAACAACGGTAGACGAAAAACCGATAAGCCCTCTTGAAAGCCATGATGAGCCATTTCTCTCGGGTGTAAATCCGAAATGAGAAATACCGTGCTCTGATACTAATTGTTAGGATCGGAGCGGCACTAAGAGGGGGGGGTGAATTAGTGCAGCGGATTAAAACTTCGATTTTGATAAATCTTTCGTACGATGAAAAGCAATACCAATGGAAACCGATTTTAGAAGCTTGATAACTTAGAAACGTATGGAAGCGTAGTAACTAAGTAGAGAAGTTTGCAGTATGTAAATGGCTAGAGTAGGTTGCAAACCAAATAATGCAGCAGTTTTTAAAGTGGTTCGGTCAAAATGACCTATATCCACTTGTGAAGCCTTCTTCGAAGAGGCTTCCAACTTCCACTAGCAAATTTCTTGTAGGGGAAGGACTATTACCCCTCTTACAACCTTTACAAGTGGTTCACACTCTTACAATTCTTTTCAACAAGATGGAAGGAGGTGAACACTTAAGCAATATGAAAAATAAGGCTTGCAAAGACTATTCTAAGGCTCTTAACTCAAACTATTGCTTTTCAAAAGGTTGTGATCTCAGTTGAGATTTGAGGGGTATTTATATGCCTCATGAGGATTCAAATTTGGGCTCCAAAATTTGAATTCTCTTTGATTCCCGATGCTGGCGGTGCCACCGCCTGGCTCTCGGGTGCTAGGCGGTGCCACCGCCAAATCTGGCGGTGCCACCGCCTACACTATTTCAGCTCACTAGTTGGGCTCCAAAATTGGCCCAAACCAATATGACCTAGAGCCTAATTGGCCCCTACTTGGTTTATAGGATTAACACCTAATCCTAACCCTAAGTAACGTGATAAATATGAATTTAAAGATATTTTCTAAGCTATTACAAAGTCCGTAAGTCAAGACTTCTTCCGGCGAGCTTCCGACGAACTTCCGACGGTTTTCCGATAAACTCTCGGAAACCATTCTGCGGACTCCCGGCAAGCTCCTAGACTTCACGATTTGATCTTGACGAGTTCCAATGAGCTTCTTCGGCAAGCTCCGATCTTTCTCGGCGAGCTCTGCGAACTTCCAACGAACCTTCCTGCGAGCTTCCGAAAAACCCTTCGGCAAGCTCCTTACTCATTCTCGGCTAGTTCCGGCAGCATTCCCGACAAACCTTCGGACTTCCGTCGAACTCTCGAACTCGCAATGAATCCTTCGTGCTTGACTCCGACACTTTGTTTTGCTTTATGTCTTCATCGTTATCGTAGTTAATCTTGCACACACAATTGTTATCCGACACTTTGTTAGACTTCACGATTTGATCTTGACGAGTTCCAATGAGCTTCTTCGGCAAGCTCCGATCTTTCTCGGCGAGCTCTGCGAACTTCCAACGAACCTTCCGGCGATCTTCCGAAAAACCCTTCGGCAAGCTCCTTACTCATTCTCGGCTAGTTCCGGCAGCATTCCCGACGAACCTTCGGACTTCCGTCGAACTCTCGAACTCGCAATGAATCCTTCGTGCTTGACTCCGACACTTTGTTTTGCTTTATGTCTTCATCGTTATCGTAGTTAATCTTGCACACACAAGCTAAAACTCTACTCCGATCTAGACAATTATTACAACGCGAATTGACATTCTGTTGCCCGGCACATCATTGGTTGGCGCTTCGTCCGATTCTTCGGTGCATCGTCCTCTCTTGCGGCTTGTTGCCCAATCGGAGGTTGACCTCCATAACCTCGATATCCTTGGCGCAATTTCGCTCTCCTTGGCCCGATGCCCGATGTCCGAAGCCTTCTGCCATCCAATATCTTGATGTGATCTCCTCCGGCGCAACGTCAATTCCTCCTGCGTTAACTGTCTAATCCTGATCGAGTAGACCTACATCACTCAAAATGTAGTTTAAATTATAAACACATATCAAGTGGTTTCATCATCAAAATACGAGATTCAACATCATATGACCAAAACCTTTTTAGATATAATGAAGTAGCTCTTAGATTTCCAAATTTCGAAACAAGAACTATACATAAGGGCAAACATGTTGATCTAGATGCACTTGGAAACCTTGAACCCATTAGATGGTTTGTATATTTAGATGCCTTACCTCTCCTACAAATCAATGAACCAATTTATCCTAGGTTAGTTAGGCTATTTTATGCAAACTTATGTGTGGACAACGATAGCCTAAGTACCTACCTTTTAGGAACATAAATTCAAATATTTGATAGTACTATTTGTGAACTAATTAGAATTACTGAAAAGGATAGAGGCTGTTACTTTAGAAATAAATGAGATATATATTTAATAGGAGCAACCTACTTCGAAGCCTTAGAAACTAATTTTGCAAATCCAAACCTAGGCATGATTCCCAAAAGTTGCGAGCACTTATTACTCTTTAACTCTAAATTTCTTCATCACATCATGACTAGCATACTACTTCCCAAACAATTTTATCATGATGAAATTAGTCAAATAGAGCTAAGCACTATGTATTGGATAATGATCGACCAACATAATTGTTTTGGATACTTAATCCGGCAACATATGCAGGATATAATAGCTAAAGACACAATGTTATCATATGGGGGGTTAGTCACTCGATTAATACCTGCCCATAATATTTGTGTCCACCCGATGAAGAAATAATTCAAGTTGATCGATTTACCACTATCAATAGAAACCTGCTCAAAAGACTTAGGTGCACCTTTAGCAATGGTGTTTGGGTTAGGCAACCTAGAAGAACTGATCCAGTTCCCCCACCAATCGAACACACCGAAACATCAATTTTTAGGGGAAATGAATCTCCTCCTCCTAGTCCCTTTGGTGCAGCACCTTCAGAATCTGTTCCTGCTTCATTCTCTGAAGAACTCATTATGGCAGAATTACATCAGATCAAATCATAACAAGAACAACTCAAATCATAGCAAGAGCAAATTCAAATTCAGCAAATTAAAATTTTGAAGGAACTACGACAAATGAATCAAAAAATAGATGTCATGTATAAGAACTATGGATTTCCTCCTAAGGATTAATCGATATGCCTTCTTATTCTGTTACCTTGACATGCGATCCTTGTACGATTACTCTTAATGCCAAGTTAAAGTTTTGCCAACTTCCTTCTTTTGTATGAAAGCCATGCTATTTTAAACGAATGCTGAATTTTTCAAATATGATGAATTTTGAATGAATGCTGATTTCTTTTTACTAAGATGAATTTTGGATTCTGTTTAATAAGCTGAATTTTGTATAATCTTATGAATGCCGAATGATCAATCTTCATGGTGAATTTTTAATCACAAATTATATACTTAAAAGTCTCATCTCTTTTTTGTTGATGACAAAGGGGGAGAAGAATGAGTAAAAGATTGATGAATTGTATGCCAATGTGATAGTATGACTTATATGACTTACAAAAGCTTGTGTTAATGCAAATGCCTTGTATGCATCGATAGCATGACTTATATCAATTGCAAGAGCCTATATTAATGCGAGAAGAATGAGTAAAAGATTGATGAATTGTATGCCAATGTGAAAGCATGACTTATATAAATTACAAAAGCTTGTGTATTGCAAAGGTCTTATATGAATTATATGCATCGATAGCATGACTTATCTGAATTGCAAGAGCCTGCGTAAATTTCCTAAATATATCACAAAACTCCTTGAGAATATTGTAAGTTTTTATATTACTTAATCATGCCTTACATTTATATCATGAGATTCATGTTGAAAGTTCATATCTCTTATTGAAATGATGATTATCTTTTATCATTTGACTTGATAATAATCTTCATAGCTTGAAATTATGAGAAATATAAAGTTTCGTATTTGCTCATGCTTATTGAGAATAACGATAAGTTTAATGGATATAACTTATCGGCTTAGGCTTGAATTCAAAGAGATTGAATTCAAGTATTTTTATCTTCTCATAATATGACATATAGATAGAGGGAGTTATATTTAACTTTGTCATCATAAAAAAAGGGGGAGATTGTTGAATCTCAGATTTTGATGATGAAATCAATTGATGGGTTAATTGATCTAATCCATATTATTGAGTTAAGTGTGTAGGATTAACTATGATAGCCTAAAAATATAAAGCAAGTCTACCAGAGTCAAGTTCGATGGGTGTTCGAGAGTCCGAAGATTCGTCGGAGATGCTGCTGGAACCAACCGAGAAGAAATCGAGGACTTGTCGAAGTTTTCAGAAGTCCGCCGAAGAGATCGTCGGAATTTCACGAAGATCACTGAGAAGGCTCGGCTACTCGCTGAACTCGCCACAAGATCGAGAGCCTACTGGGAATCCGCTAGAAGAAATCCGAGGGTGTATCGGAAGTCCGCCGGAAGTTCACCGAAAAGCTCGCTGGAAGGAAACTCGACGTTGCCGGTTAAAAACTTGCTTAGGACTATGTCTTAATTTCGTAGTTTGCATGTAATTAGGGTTAAGATTAAGGGTTAATCTTATAATCCGGTTAGAGGCCAATTGGGCTCAAGTTCGGACTAGTTTGGGCCAAGTTTGGAGCCCAACCAGTAAGCTGAAATAGTCTAAGCGATGGCATCGCTAGACTAGGCGGTGGCACCGCCTAGAACCCGAGAGTTCCGATGGTGGCACCGCCAGCAAACTGCTGGATTGGACGGTGGCACCGCCCAGCACTCGAGAGGTTCGGCGGTGGCATCGCTAGTACACTATCAGTGTCAGACATTGACAGGCGGTGGCACCGCTAGCACTGGGAAACCTAAAAGCAATTCAAATTTAGAGTCTAAATTTGAATCCTCTTGGGGTCTATAAATACCCCTCAATTCTCAACAGAGAATACAACTTTTGAGAAGCAAGAGATTGAGATAAAAGCCTTAGCAAAGTCTTTAGCAAGTTTTGTTTTCAATAGCTTAAGTGTTCACCTCCCTCTTTCTCTTTGAAAATTTGTAAGAGTGTGAACCACTTGTAAAAGGTTGTAAGAGGGGTATTTGTCCTTCCCCTTCAAAGTGATTTGTTAGTGGAAGTTGGGAGTCTCATTGAAGAAGGCTTTGCAAGTGGATGTAGATCATTTTGACTGAACCACTTTAAATTGGTGTGTTCCTTAAATGTGTGAGTATTTACTTTTCTGAAACCATTATTTACATAGCAGCAAGCTTTTGGTTTTCATCTTCTCACTTTACTCGAGCTGTTTTCTCCAAGTCATTGACGAATTAAAATCTCTACGCATTTACAAAATCGTTTTCAAATTTACAAGTTTTAATCTACTGCACTAATTCACCCTCCCCCCCCCCTCTTAGTGCCGCTTCGATCCTAACACAATGTTAAGTGTTTATTACACAAGATTGCATCATGAACTTATAAATATCGTTTTGTAATTGATAGTTTTAATTCTAATGACCCTCTTTTTTGTTATTTTGGCTAGAGAGCTTTATGAGTTTTTTTGGATCTCTGGTCATAAATCTTGAGCACCCACTATCAAGGTACCATCTCTTGCTCCTAGCTTGTTGTTGAATCTCGGATTTTGATGATGAAGTCAATTGTCATTTGTTGTCTAATCTATGTGTTGAGATAAGTGTGCAGGATTAACTACGATGAAAGATAGACAAGCAGCAGGAGTTGCGCCGGAGTCAAGTTCATGATCACGTTGGGAGTTCGAGAGTTCGACGGAAGTTCGGAAGGTCGTCGGAGGTTCTGCGAGAACAGATCCGAGAAGTCCAGAAGCTTGCCAAGCGAAGCTCGTCGGAACTTGCCAAGTGGATCGTCGCAAAGTCCAGGAGTTTGCCGGAAGTCCGTAGGAGCATCACCGAGGGTTCATCGGATGATCGACGGAAGTTCGCCGGAAACTCGCCGGAAGGAGCGATTGACGCACCGAAGCAAAGCTGCAGAAGTTGTCTTAGATTTAATCGTAGTTAGCACGTTGATTAAGTTGGAAAATGGGAGGTGATCCCATTGGCTTAATCTTGGGGCAATTGGGCCCCTGAAAGATTGAAATTGGGCCGAATGGAATGAACCATTCGGACCCTGATTGCACCAGGAGGTGCAACCGCCCAGGCCAGGAGGTGGCACCGCCTGGGCTAGGCCTTCCAGCGAGACTGGGCGGTGCAACCTCCCCAGCAGAGAGGTGGCACCGCCTGAGCTCAGTCTTCGAGCTAGACTGGGCGGTGCAACCTCCCTGACAGAGAGGTGGCACCGCCTGAGCTCAGTCTTCGAGCAAGACTGGGCGGTGCAACCTCCCTGGCAGAGAGGTGGCATCGCCTGAGCTCGGTCTTCGAGCTCTGCCAGGCGGTGCAACCTCTCCAGTCAAGAGGTGCAACCGCCTGATCCCAGAATTCCGGGATTTGATTGTTTTGAGCTCCAAATTTGAATTGGGTTGGGGCCTATAAATTCCCCACCCATTCAGCACTGAAAAGATACAGACCTACACCGAAATCTTGATCTTTTCTGTGATTCTAAGAGCTCAAAAGTGATTGTAAAGCCTTTAAGTCTCCTCCTTCTGTTCTTCAAGTTTTCAGTTGTAAAGTGAGGAGAGAAAGGTCTGTAAAGGTTGTCTCCTGAGCCTGTCAAAAGGAGAGAAACTGTAAAAGGGAAGTTTGGCCTTCGCCTATTGAAGGAAGGCCCCTAGTTGACGTCGGCGACCTCGTCGGTGGAGGAAGCCAAAAGTGGAGTAGGTCAAGGCTGACCGAACCACTCTAAATCTCTGGTTTGCGTTTATTTTTGAGCACTTTATCATTACTGCAAACCTCCTTCATTACTACTGCTCTCTGCGCTTTCACGAACAAGTTTTAAGTGCTGTTCTTCCGAATCTGCATTCAGACGTAAATTCGTATTTTCGTACATTACAGTTTACGTTTACGTTTGATTCTGCAGAACTGTCTTCCGTGCTTTTACGAACGAGTTTCTTTACAGTTTACACTTACATTTTGATCCTAGTGATAACTGCAAACTGTCCTCTGCAATTTTACGAACGAGTTTCAACATTTAGACGTAAAACTGCATTTAGACGTAAATCGGCTTTCCTCGCACAATCATCAGATCTCAGTTCACGTTTACGTCTTGATTTCAACTGCATACTGCCTTCTGCGAGTATACAAACAAGTTTCAAAGTTCAGACGCAAATCTGCGTTTAAGACGTAAATCTGCGTTTAGACGTAAATCTGCGTCTAGACGTAAATATGCGTTTAGACGTAAATCTGTTTTTTGCAGATTACTTTTTGAGCTGTACAACAACAGCACATTGTCTTTATACTTCTGCTTAAACTGCTCCTAGACGCAAACTGTGTTTAGACGCAATCTGCGCTTAGACGCAATCTGCGTTTAGACGCAATCTGCGCTTAGACGCAATCTGCGCTAAGACACAAACTGCGCTTAGACGCAATCTGAGTTTAGACGCAATCTGCATTTAGACGCAAACTGCGTTTAGACGCTAACTGTGTTTAAACGTAAACTGCACTTAATCATAAGTAATCTTAGAATCGGCTTTTGCATCAAAATAGTCTTTATCGAACGAACGCAGCTTTCGTTTTTTAATCGCTGAAAAATATCCGCTGCACTAATTCACCCCCCCCCTCTTAGTGCTCTCGATCCTAACAATTGGTATAAGAGCCCGGTTAACTCTCAAAAGGATTAAAACCCAAGAGAGATGGCTTACGCCGGAAACCAAGAGGGCCATTCCATTACACGTCCACCCATGTTTAATGGGATGGACTACACCTATTGGAAGACCTGAATGAGAATCTTTCTTATTTCTATGGACATTGATCTTTGGAATCTTGTCGAGAATGGTTTTTCAAAGTCTTCTCTTCCAATGATCGATTGGAATGATTTGGAGAAGAAGGCTTTCGCTCTTAATGCAAAGGCTATGAATGCCTTATTTTGTGCACTTGATAAAAACGAGTTTAACCGTGTTTCAACTTGTGAAACTGCGTTTGATATTTGGCACACGCTCGAAGTGACCCATGAGGGCACAAGTAGAGTAAAAGAGTCAAAAATCAATTTGCTGTTACATTCTTTCGAACTTTTTCGGATGAAACCGAGTGAAACCATTGGCGACATGTTTACCCGTTTCACGGATGTCGTCAACGGTCTAAAAGGACTCGGAAAGAGCTTTTCGGATTTTGAGCTTGTTAATAAGATACTAAGATCCCTTCCTAAGAGTTGGGATCCTAAAGTCACCGCTATTCAAGAGGCAAAAGATCTGCGAAATTTCCCTCTTGAAGAACTAATCGGGTCATTAATGACCTACGAAATGACTTGTAAAGCTCATGAAGAGCAAGAAGACATCCTTCCAAAGAACAGGAAGGATATGGCACTCAAAACTTCAGAATGCCACTTGAGAGAAAACTCAAGTGATGAGGACTGTGATGATGACTTGGCACTTCTAACAAGAAAGTTTAAAAAGTTCTTTAAAAGAAACAAGTTTAAGAATGATGCAAAAAATAAACTTGAACCCAAAAAGGACCAAGTAATCTGCTATGAATGCAAAAAGCCGGGACACTACAAGAGTGATTGTCCCCAAGTCAAGAAAAGAACAACAAAGAAGAAGGCGCTCCAAGCAACATGGGATGATTCGAGCGCATCTGAGGAAGAGGAGTCCAACACCGAGCAAGTTGCTCATTACGCCTTAATGGCCATCGAAGATGAGGTAACAAATTCAATAGATGCTGATTTATCTTTCGATGAATTATTAAATGCTTTCAATGACTTATTTGACGAATGCAAGAGTATAAGTAGAAAATATAAATTGCTGAAAAAGATGCATGATAGTCTTACTTGTGAGTTTGATAAGTTAAAAGTCGAACATCATGATAGTTTAAATTCATGTATCAAATGTCATGATTTAGAAACTTTGCAAAAAGAAAACCTGCTACTCAAGGACACCTTGAAGAAATTCGAGGTTGGTAGCAAGTCATTAAACATGATCCTTGCAAACAAGGGTCACATTCCAAAAAGGAGCGGAATTGGATTTGTGAGAAGTCCTCACCAAAATCCAACCACCTTCATAAAAGGCTCCATCTTACATGTTCAACACCAAACCAAGTGCAACTTTTGTTGCAAATCTGGACACAAGATACATTGTTGTCCATTCAAGAAAATAAGTCCAAACAAACTAATCTGGGTTCCTAAAGGAACCATGATAAACTCTATGCAACATGATAGAAAATGCAGATCTATTTATGAGGCACCCAAAAGCAAATGGGTACCTAAACATCATCCTTTCTTGTAGAAAACTAAACCATCGCAAGCTAGGAGCAAGAGATGGTACCTTGATAGTGGATGCTCAAGGCATATGACCGGAGATCCATCTCAATTCTCTAAGCTCACTAGCATAGACGAAGGATATGTCACCTTCGGAGACAACAACAAGGGTAAAATCATTGGCAAAGGAACCATAGGTAACAAATCCAACTTCTCTATTGAAGATGTTTTACTAGTTGATGGTTTAAAACATAACCTCTTGAGCATTAGTCAATTATGTGATAAAGGATATATTATAAGATTTGAATCTAATGCTTGCATCATTGAAAAACCACACAAAAATATATCTATGATTGCATTAAAACAAAATAACGTATACACTATTGACATCAATGACTTATGTGATGAAATGTGTTTTGCCATTATGAATGAGGATGCTTGGCTATGGCATAGAAGATTAGGTCATGCTAGCATGAAACTAATCACTCAAGTATCATCTAGAGAACTTGTAAGAGGAATTCCTCATATCAAGTTCATCAAAGATAATGTATGTGATGCTTGCCAATTAGGTAAGCAAATTAAGGGTAGCTTCAAAGCTAAGAATCAAATAAGCACCTCTAGGCCCTTACAATTGATCCATATGGACTTGTTCGGACCAATCTCTACATCGAGTCTAGGAGGTAGCAAATACGCCTTTGTCATTGTTGATGACTATAGCAGATATACATGGACCTACTTCTTAAAACAGAAAAATGAATGCTTTAGATATTTTACCAAGTTTTGTAAACTTGTTCAAAATGAGAAGGGATCTATGATTTCGTCAATTAGAAGTGATCATGGTGGAGAATTTCAAAACCATGATTTCCAAGAATTCTGTGAACTCAACGGATACAACCATAATTTCTCTACTCCAAGAAATCCTCAACAAAATGGGGTAGTAGAAAGAAAAAATCGAAATTTACAAGAAATGGCAAGAACCATGTTGAATGAACATAGCCTACCCAAATATTTTTGGGCCGAAGCTGTAAACACTGCATGCTATATTTTAAATAGAGTCCTAGTAAGACCCTTACTCACCAAAACTCCTTATGAGTTATGGAATAACAAAAAACCCAATGTCTCATATTTTAAAGTCTTTGGGTGTAAGTGTTTTATCTTGAATGAAAAGGATAACTTAGGAAAATTCGATGCTAAATCTGATGAAGGAATCTTTCTTGGTTATTCTTCGGTTTCTAAAGCTTTTCGCATTTTCAATAAAAGAACCTTAATTATTGAAGAATCCATCCATGTTGTTTTCAATGAGATTTCAGAAATTAAGAAAAATGATCTTGATGATGATGTTAATTTTGATTCCTTGAATTTAAACGAAACCTCGTCTCCAACTAGCAACTTGGATGCATCCACTTCCGAAACATCCTTACCCAAGGATTGGAAGTATGTAGATGCTCATCCTAAGGAGCTAATCCTAGGAGACACATCAAAGGGGGTTTAAACACGATCTTCTTTTAAAAACTTTTGTGCCAACGCCGCCTTTCTCTCCCAAATTGAACCCAAATGTGTTGATGAAGCCATGAAAGATGATTCATGGATTATCACAATGCAAGATGAATTAAATCAATTTGAGAGAAATGAGGTGTGGACGTTTGTTCCTAGGCCAAATGACCATTTAGTTATTGGTACTAAATGGGTCTTTAGAAACAAGCAAGATGAAAATGGTATCGTGGTTAGAAACAAGGCTAGATTAGTGGCCAAAGGTTTCAACCAAGAAGAAGGTATCGATTACGAAGAAACCTTCGCACCTGTGGCTCGATTGGAAGCCATAAGGATGCTCCTTGCCTATGCTAGTTGTAATAATTTTAAGTTATTTCAAATGGATGTTAAAAGCGCTTTTCTAAATGGTTTTATTTCCGAAGAAGTTTATGTTGAACAACCTCCTGGATTTGAAAATAATAGCCTCCCTAATCATGTGTTTAGATTAACTAAAGCTCTCTATGGTTTAAAACAAGCCCCAAGGGCTTGGTATGAGAGACTTAGTTCTTTTCTCATTGAAAATAATTTCATAAAAGGCAAGGTTGATACTACATTGTTTATCAAGAATTTTAAAAATAATTTTCTCATTGTTCAGATTTATGTTGATGATATCATCTTTGGCTCTACAAATGAATCTCTTTGTGAATCTTTTGCTAAAACTATGAGTCTTGAATTCGAAATGAGCTTAATGGGAGAATTAACATTCTTCTTAGGTTTACAAATCAAACAACTAAGCAATGGCATCTTTATTAGTCAAACTAAATATGCCATGAATTTATTAAAAAGGTTTAACATGAACAACTCAAAGGCTAGTAACACTCCTATGAGCACCTCCACTAAGTTAGAAATTGATGAAAGTGGAGAAAGCTTTGATAAAAAAACTTATAGGGGTATGATAGGAAGTTTACTTTACCTCACTGCAACCAGACCAGACATCATGTTCAGTGTAGGACTTTGTGCTAGATTTCAATCAAACCCTAAGATATCTCATCTCAAAGCAGTTAAAAGAATATTTAGATATCTTAATGGTACCACAAATCTAGGATTATGGTACCCAAAATCAGAGAATTTTGAGTTAATTGCTTATGCTGATGCTGACTTTGCTGGCTGTAGATTAGATAGAAAAAGCACATCAGGATCATGTCAATTTTTAGGACATGCCCTTGTTTCCTGGTCATCAAAGAAACAAAACTCGGTTGCACTATCAACAACCGAAGCTGAATATATTGCAGCAAGTGCATGCTGTGCACAAGTTGTATGGATGAAAAATACCTTAGAAGATTATAAAGTTCATCTAAAAAATATTCCAATTAAATGTGATAACACAAGTGCAATATGCTTAACCAAGAATCCTATACAACACTCAAGAACAAAACATATTGATATTAGACATCACTTTATACGAGATCATGTCACCAATCATGACGTAACCATAGAGTTCATTGATACTAAACATCAACTAGCTGACATTTTTACAAAACCTCTAAGTGAAGAACAATTTGATTTCATTAGAAGAGAATTAGGAATGTTGATGTGTCTGAACAGATAAATTTGTTAAAATAATTTTCTTTCGGACTATATTGTATGATCAAATCACTTGATTTCCATGATTATATGTGAAAATCTGCAACAAAATATTGTCCGAATGCATCTTATTTATGAAACAGATTTTCTCGTACACCTTCATGAAAATTGAGTTTCTGAAATAGATTTGATGAAGAGATTCATGTGTATGTATTCCATCCTGCAAAATCTTTATAACACAAAGGGGAAGAAGTATTTAAAGCAATCTATGTAAAATTCCTCTATAAGCTTGCTATTATTATTTTCTGGTATCATAGTTACTATGCTTTTTGTTGATGACAAAGGGGGAGATATATATGAATTGATAAACACTGCCATGATTAGAAATACTATGAATGATGCTATAAACACTGCTATAATTATGCCATCCTTGCATCACCAAGAGAGATATGAACATGTGCTAAAGTTTGCATTATGCCCTGAGTTGATATCTTATCATGTGAAGAAAATGCAAAACTTGCTAGAATATTTCAAATGTGTGCATCATGTAATAAGTTTCACAGCTTTATATGATAATGTTCAAACTACATGATGAATAGTTACAAACACAATCATACAAACTTGATGATGTATGTCAAGCCCTGACATCATCTTTGAAGAGATACATCATGATGAGTATCATGATGGGAGTATTGATAAGTTTAACTGATCTAACTTATCAATACGTCACTTGAATTCTTAGGTCTTGAATTCAAGATTGACTTATCTCAACTATGGCATATAGACAGGGGGAGTTAAGGATAACTCCATTATCAATTGATTGTCATCATCAAAAAGCGGGAGATTGTTGAATCTCGGATTTTGATGATGAAGTCAATTGTCATTTGTTGTCTAATCTATGTGTTGAGATAAGTGTGCAGGATTAACTACGATGAAAGATAGACAAGCAGCAGGAGTTGCGCCGGAGTCAAGTTCATGATCACGTTGGGAGTTCGAGAGTTCGACGGAAGTTCGGACGGTCGTCGGAGGTTCTGCGAGAACAGATCCGAGAAGTCCAGAAGCTTGCCAAGCGAAGCTCGTCGGAACTTACCAAGTGGATCGTCGCAAAGTCCAGGAGTTTGCTGGAAGTCCGCAGGAGCATCACCGAGGGTTCATCGGATGATCGACGGAAGTTCGTCGGAAACTCGCCGGAAGGAGCGATTGACGCACCGAAGCAAAGCTGCAGAAGTTGTCTTAGATTTAATCGTAGTTAGCACGTTGATTAAGTTGGAAAATGGGAGGTGATCCCATTGGCTTAATCTTGGGGCAATTGGGCCCCTGAAAGATTGAAATTGGGCCGAATGGAATGAACCATTCGGACCCTGATTGCACCAGGAGGTGCAACCGCCCAGGCCAGGAGGTGGCACCGCCTGGGCTAGGCCTTCCAGCGAGACTGGGCGGTGCAACCTCCCCAGCAGAGAGGTGGCACCGCCTGAGCTCAGTCTTTGAGCTAGACTGGGCGGTGCAACCTCCCTGACAGAGAGGTGGCACCGCCTGAGCTCAGTCTTCGAGCAAGACTGGGCAGTGCAACCTCCCTGGGAGAGAGGTGGCACCGCCTGAGCTCGGTCTTCGAGCTCTGCCAGGCGGTGCAACCTCTCCACCGCTTGATCCCAGAATTCCGGGATTTGATTGTTTTGAGCTCCAAATTTGAATTGGGTTGGGGCCTATAAATTCCCCACCCATTCAGCACTGAAAAGATACAGACCTACACCGAAATCTTGATCTTTTCTGTGATTCTAAGAGCTCAAAAGTGATTGTAAAGCCTTTAAGTCTCCTCCTTCTGTTCTTCAAGTTTTCAGTTGTAAAGTGAGGAGAGAAAGGTCTGTAAAGGTTGTCTCCTGAGCCTGTCAAAAGGAGAGAAACTGTAAAAGGGAAGTTTGGCCTTCGCCTATTGAAGGAAGGCCCCTAGTTGACGTCGGCGACCTCGTCGGTGGAGGAAGCCAAAAGTGGAGTAGGTCAAGGCTGACCGAACCACTCTAAATCTCTGGTTTGCGTTTATTTTTGAGCACTTTATCATTACTGCAAACCTCCTTCATTACTACTGCTCTCTGCGCTTTCACGAACAAGTTTTAAGTGTTGTTCTTCCGAATCTGCATTCAGACGTAAATTCGTATTTTCGTACATTACAGTTTACGTTTACGTTTGATTCTGCAGAACTGTCTTCCGTGCTTTTACGAATGAGTTTCTTTGCAGTTTACACTTACATTTTGATCCTAGTGATAACTGCAAACTGTCCTCTGCAATTTTACGAACGAGTTTCAACATTTAGACGTAAAACTCTATTTAGACGTAAATCGGCTTTCCTCGCACAATCATCAGATCTCAGTTCACGTTTACGTCTTGATTTCAACTGCATACTGCCTTCTGCGAGTATACAAACAAGTTTCAAAGTTCAGACGCAAATCTGCGTTTAAGACGTAAATCTGCGTTTAGACGTAAATCTGCGTCTAGACGTAAATCTGCGTTTAGACGTAAATCTATTTTTTGCAGATTACTTTTTGAGCTGTACAACAGCAGCACATTGTCTTTATACTTCTGCTTAAACTGCTCCTAGATGCAAACTGTGTTTAGACGCAATCTGCGCTTAGACGCAATCTGCGTTTAGACGCAATCTGCGCTTAGACGCAATCTGCGCTAAGACGCAAACTGCGCTTAGACGCAATCTGAGTTTAGACGCAATCTGCATTTAGACGCAAACTGCGTTTAGACGCTAACTGTGTTTAAACGTAAACTGCACTTAATCATAAGTAATCTTAGAATCGGCTTTTGCATCAAAATAGTCTTTATCGAACGAACGCAGCTTTCGTTTTTTAATCGCTGAAAAATATCCGCTGCACTAATTCACCCCCCCCCTCTTAGTGCTCTCGATCCTAACACTTGTGATGGTAAACATGATTTTTAGGTACCCATTTGACCTTAGGTGCCTCAAAAATCGATCGGCTTAACTTATCATTTTGTATAGAATTCTTTATGATTCCTTTAGGAATCCAAATCAATTTGTGTGGACTATATTTCTTAAATGGACAATGATAAGCTACATATCTATGTTTACAACAAAAGTTACATTTGTTTTGGGGTGAAATATGCAAGATAGGACCTTTAATAAGGGTGGTTGGATTTTGGTGAGAGCTACTCACAAATCCGATTCCACTTCTTTTATGAACGTGACCCTTTTTGGCAAGGATCATGTTTAAGGACTTGCTACCAACCTTAAATTTTTCTAAGGTATCTTTAAGTAGTAAGTTTTCCTTTTTAAGTGTTTCTACTTCATGATAGTTCGTACATAGAGCTAAACTATCATTATGCTCAATTTTTAATTTATCGAAATCACTAATAAGAGAATCATGTTTTTTTTAACAATTTATATTTTTTACTAATTATTTTATATTCATCAAATAAATCATGAAAAACATTTAATAGTTCATCAAATGATAAATTTGCATCTAATGAACTTGTTACCTCATCTCCAATGGCCAATAGCGCATAGTGAGCAACTTGCTCGGTGTTGGTTGGCTCCTCTTCTTCGGATATACTTGAGTCGTCTCATGTTGCTTTGAGAGCCTTCTTCTTTGGTGTCCTCTTCTTGGCTTAGGGACATTCGGTCTTGTAGTGTCTCGGCTTCTTGCATTCGTAGCATATTACTTAATCTTTCTTGGATTCAAATTTATTTTTAGTGTCATTTTTAAATTTGTTCCTTTTAATAAATTTTTTGAATTTCCTTGTTAAAAGCAAGGTTCGCTGTACCGTACCGTACCGACATTTCGACCCGGGCTCGGTATGGTACGATACCGGTGTACCGGGCGGTACATCAGGGCATACAGAGCGGTACGCCTTAATGTACCGAATAATTTTTTATTTTTTTCATAATATAGCAGCGCTATAGTATAGTACTGTAGCACTATAGCGGCACCAGGCGATCCGCGTACCGGTAACCTGTCGGACCGGTACGTACCGCCCGGTACGGGCGGTACACTTCGGTACGATAGACCTTGGTTAAAAGTGCCAAGTCATCATCAAAGTCCTCATCACTTGAGTGTTCTTTCAAGTGATCTTCTTGTGTTCTCAGTACTATATCTTTCCTGTTCTTTGGAAGCGTATTCTCAAGCTCTTCATGAGCTTTGCATGTCATTTCATAGGTCATTAGTGACCCAATTAGTTCTTCAAGAGAAAAATTATTTAAATCTTTGGCCTCTTGAATGGTCGTGATTTTAGAGTTCTAACTCTTTGGAAGGGATCTTAAAACTTTATTAACGAGTTCAAAATTCGAGAAACCTTTACTAAGTCCTTTTAGACCATTGATGACATCCGTAAATCGGGTGTACATATCTCCAATGGTCTCACTAAGTTTCATTCGAAATAACTCATAAGAATGAACTAAAAGATTAATTTTTGACTCCTTCATTCTACTAGTGCCTTCATGAGTCACTTCGAGTGTGTGCCAAATATCAAAACCCATTTCATAAATCGATACTCGATTAAACTCGTTTTTATCTAATGTATAAAATAAGACATTCATAGCCTTAGCATTTAAAGTGAAAGTCTTCTTTTCCAACTTATTCCAATCATTTATTGGAAGAGAACACTTTTGAAAACCATTTTCGACAACGTTCCAAAGCTCAAAATCCATTAAAATTAGGAAGATCGTCATTCTAGTCGTCCAATATGTGTAATCCGTCCCATTGAACATGGGTGGACGTGTAATTGAATGACTCTCTTGGTTGTTGACAAATCCATTAAAACGAGAGTGAACCTCGCTTTGATACTAATTGTTAGAATCAAGAGTGGCACTAAGAGAGGGGGGGGGGGGGGGAGGGGTGAATTAGTGCAGCGAAAAACTTTTGCTATTTCAAAAAACTTATTTCGATTAAAATCGATTCCAACGAGAATGGTTTCAATTCAATCCGTTTCGGAAGGAATTTGAACTTGAAATCTTTCGTGAAACTGTAAGAGAAGACTAAGGTGATTTGCAACAATATA